>NW_026886239.1:0-73636 GCF_032173495.1 Musca vetustissima
TCTTTTCAAAGACCAATTTGGCTGTACCGAGCCTAGATGTCTTTACAAAGACCAATTTTCCTGTATAGAGATCAGTGGTCTTTATGAAGATCAATTTGGCTCTATAAAGACAAGATGTATTTAAAAATACCAATTTAGCTGTATAAAGACTAGAGGTCTTCACAAATGCCAATTTGGCTGTAAAGAGACCACAGGTCTTTAGAAAGACCAATTAGTCTGTATAGTGACCAGATATCTTTAGAAAGACCGATTTGACTGTATAGAGACCAACGGTCTTTACAAATGAGTCTTTACAAATGAGCGTGACCATATATATGGTCACGCTCATAAGACGATCAGTAAATCAGTTGGTGTAAACTACTGATAAACATACCACTGACATCAATGTCATTTGTGAGTTGCAATTGATTCTGTTGATTATCATAATAAGAAAAATGACACAAATCACATTTTTGGATTCAGTGTCCCACAACCTATAGACGCTGAAAGTTTCGCCCAAAATTCGAAAAAAAATAATTACAGCAGTATTCGGGTTAAGATAGTTCTTTGAAATTTTGAAAATACTTCTGCTTCTGGTGAGCTCGGTATTACAAATGGAATATATCGGCCCACGTTTCGGTATTTTTTATTACAATTTCGCGCGTCGTACTTTCGTACAGTTTTTCCAATTTGGGAGACCATATTCGGCAATATTGTCTTCCACTGCGTGAACCATAAGCTGGTTCGATTTTATATGCTTTTTGAGCTGGGACATCTCACAACTTGACCTAGCCAACGTAGTCGCTGCAGCTCGATACGGCTGACAATGCAACGCAGATCGGCCCGTAGATCTTTCGGAGAAAATTTCTCTCAAACACGCCAAGAGTTGTCTCATCTGCTTGTGTAAGTACCCATGCTTCTGATCCATACAACAGCACGGGTAGTATCAGCGTCTTGTAGAGTGTGATGTTGGTGTGGCGGAAGGTGACCTTGTTTCTAAACTGCTTATTTAGACCATAGTAGCATCTTTTGGCCATCACAATCCTTCTCCGAATTTCAAAGCTGATATAATTCGTTTTATTTATGGCGGTACCAAGGTATATAAAATCTTTAACTACCTAGAAGCTGTAGTTCTCAAGTTCCACAGTTGGTCCACAGTTGTGCGTTGATACCATCAGCTTTGTCTTCTCGCCGTTTACTATCAACCCACTTTGGCAGACTCCTTCTCAATTTGTTCAAAGGTGGCTTTTACCGCTCGCAATGTTCGACCCATTATATTGATGGCATCGGTGTAGGCGAGTAACATTGTGCCAGAGTGTCATTTCTGTTCATATTTGTCTCTTGTATGACCTTTTCCAGCAGGATGTAAAAAAGGTCATACGACAAATTGTTACCTTGTCTGAATTCTCCGTTCGCTATTAAAGGGCTCCGAGACGTCGTTTCCTACTTTAACTGCTGATCTTGTGACAGTTAAAGTTACCCTGCATGGCCGTATTAATTTTGCAGGAATGGAATGGATACGGCTGTCGAATGCGGCTTTATAGCCGACGAATAGGTGGAATGTGTCGTTGTGTTTTTTTTTCAGGAATGGTGGATCTACCAGGTCTGAAGCCGCATTGGTATGTTCCAATATTGTCATTGACCACTGGCTTCAGCCTTGTAACACCTGTCGTTTTCACAATTTCACAATTTAGTTCAGGTGTTTTAGTATCTAATATCTAGAATCTAGTGTATTTTTTTGTATGGAACGATACTCTAAACTTTGTAGCCTCCTTTCTATTCGAATTTCGATAGTTACTTATTATTGACGTTAATATTTTAATAATGTACCATAAATAGAACCATGCATAAGTACTTATGTACGGTAGCAGCTACTCCTTTCCATTCAAATTTCCATTTTTATTTATGGGTATTTATTTTACATTGGGCACCTTTTGGGTATAACGACATCAAACTGCAAATTGAGGCCACGTCAATAAATCCAGCGGAAAGGTATTTAATGCCATTTCCATTCATACGTTCAAGCGAAGGTGGTCTACTGAATGTACACTTAGCAACTCCGCGATTCATGATTTTTCCAAAAGTAGCTAGGACTCAATCGACATCTGTCCTTGGGAGCATGACAATGTAGTATCAAAGGGGCTACCACAGGGCTATCTATCCCTAAAAACCTTCCTTCAACCTAGGCGACAAATACCATGAAAGTTTTGAAATTATGTTGACTACTCGAAAGAGGCGAAAGTTCAAACAATCGAGTGAGTTGAGGGACTCATAAAATTCATAATCAAAACATTAAATCGATATATGAATTTGTAAAGAAGTCATAACCCTAATGTATCCACGTAAGGCATAAAGGAAAAATGAATAAAGTATTGGTCCGTTTGAACTACTAATAAATAACAAGTTGTATCTGCATATATTTGCAATATATACAAGTTTTAATCGAGGCTGAATCAGTTGTAATAAACCAGAGTAGTCAATGAGCACCCTAGAGCCAGTACGTCGGTACCAATTCGAAGATCCCAATTAGCCAAAATGTCAAAATTACATGACAATTAAAATTTTTCAGGAAAGGCGTAATTTTAAAATAATATTATTTTTTATTAATGGATATTCATAAATACATAAAAACATAATTAGAAAAACAAAAAAATTAAAAAAAAATTGTTTTAATATTTTATGGCCTTTTTTGTATTTTGGAAAAAGTGGTCTTATATCACAATTTTCGCTATAACTAATCAAAGAAAAATGATAAATTAAGAAATGCAATTAAAAATTATAGCATACTTAATGTGCTTTTAGGAAAAAAGAATTGTTCTTAAAAAATAAAAATTAATAAATATTTAATCTGTATTTATATACCCAAAATTTTAAATTAAAATCCGATTTTTTCTTCAAATTCCATAATTTTACATATTTAAAAAAAGTTACATTAGAAAATATTATTATATCTTATTGATCAATATTCATAAAAAAAACCATACTATAAAAATAAAATAAACAACCATTATAGGAAAAAATAACTAAAAAATATAATTGCACGGTTTTATATTTACTTCATTTCATTAATTTTAACAGTATTATTAATTTCATAATCATCATTTACTTAATACTTAATATTAATCATTTACTTGTTAGTCACCATACAATTCGTTAAAATAATCTTCATCTTCGTCACCATTATCATTTTCCTTTTGGGTAAGGATAAGTAAGTCCAAAGCAGTCTGAGACATTTGCTGTATTTTCTTTTTACAACTCTTCCTCTTGCTCGAAATAAATGGATCTGAACTTAAAAGAAATCTATTAAAGACGTCTTCTTTTGTATTTTCCCCGACTGAATTTACTGGAAAAGTGTTCCCAATAGTGTTCCCAAAGTGTTTTGGAGTCCTTATATCTGGCTTCCTGAGATTTTTCATTTAGCTGGGTTATTTTACAAATTCTTTAATAAGTCAAAAAATGCACCAAATCGGCAAAAAGTTTTTCTGGAATTTATAAGCTTAAACTTCATATTTTAAGAAAATATAAGCAGTTTTACTAAGCTTCACTGATAATTCAGTTAAAATCCAATACAAACATCAAAAATACCTCAATTTTGGAGCAATTTCCTTATTTTTTTTTTTATATTTCCAGAACATTTATCTAAACAAACAAATATTTTTCATATGCTCAAACACCTTAAGTAGACGGCTCCATACTACAATTTTCACTTTTAGAAGTCTTTATTAAAAAAATTATTACTGGAAATATGCAAATTTTCACTTTTAACCAATGCGCGCAAAAAAAATAATAATTACTGAACTTTGAAGACACACTACAAATAAATTAAACAACTAAGAACTTTTATTTTGGCAATTATTGATGTAGAATTATATCTTCTTTCATTCGGTACCAAAAACGGTTATTAAAGTTAAAGTTCATTTTTTGAATTAATTGCCACTTTGCCTACCGCTCAACCCAGCGTGCGACGCCTTCTTGTTTTCTGTTCTCTTAAATTTTGTTGAAAATTACAGAAACGGAACTACTATGACAACTTAACATCAACTCCTGAATGCCCGGGTTCGTATACAATGTATACGTCATTAGGTGTGTCTGGTTACCCTAAAGTTTGTAACAATTGTTACAAATTGTTACTGGAAGTCGTCTGTTAACCCAAAAGTTCTGCAAAAGAGAGCGGTTGGAGAGAGAAATTTTGACAGTTCATTCAGTGAGAGTTTGCAAATTCTTGCTGGAAAAATTTCTTCTTGCAATCTCTTGCAACTCTTCTTCTTCTCATACATCGACATTCAATCAGATGTTTTCTATTGTTTGTTTATTTATTTTTGTGCTTTCAATTTGAAAATAATTTTTTTTGGAATTAGCAAGACTAATTGTTTTTGGAGAAAAACTTTACAAAACGAGAAAAACGTAAGTATTAATATGTAATAGGAAAATAAAAGACTATTTCCAGCATTTTTAGAAAAATGACGGAAGAAGATCAGTGTGTCTCTGTAGCCAGTGGCAGTAAATTGCTCATTTTTCATTGCTCATTGCTCATTTTTTTATTTTATTTCCTTTTTATTTCAAAAACTTGTTAAACTGGTTGTGTTTTCTTTCTTTTAATTCTTTATAATGGCGGACAAATTGGTTTGTTTTGACAAATCAGCTGATTAGTTGCAAGCTTCTGCAGGGATGCCGTCTGTTTACTTTTCGCATTTTTCTTGCAAAAGAGAATAAAACTACCTTACTCTCTCAGAAAGAAGTTACTGGACAATTCCTGCAGGGAAAGTAACCAGACACACCTATTATGTATACAATACATAATGACACACTTCAACACATTTTTAAGACAAAAAAAAACAATGGCAACCATTGCAATGCTACAACTACTTCACCACAACACTACTTATGTGTATGTATTAGAGGAAACTCCTCGTGGAAGCTTTGTCGCACACAGTCACCCATGCATTTGTACAGCAAACTATTCGCCGTTGAATTTGTAAACACATCACTACATTCAACGTTCGGTATTCACACGAACGTGCTTGTATTCACCTGTTCGCAGCGTTCGTATTTACGTTATCGCAGCTAGATCGTGTCGTCTGTCTTTCTATCTACGCCTTTGTGTAAATTTTTTGTGACGATCTAAAACAATTCATGCAAATTCGCAAGCAGTACATATAATCGGATAATTAAAATTGTCTTTAGAATTAATTGAATTAAAAAATGAAATTTCATTTCCGATGATAATGGGCCTGGAATTGATTGTTGCTGTATTACAACTATGTATATGTTTTTTTATTATTATTGTGAATTTTTATATATATTCTAATTTTTTATTGATTTGAATTGAAACATAAATATAAACATGTATGGGAATGTAAATACACATGGGATTTTTTACAAAACCCAAATTGGTGTCTAATTTCTTGTCTGGTTTTATTTACCTTTTTATGTTCTCATTTTGAATAACAGGTTGCTTGGATCGTCTTCTCAAAATTTAATTTTGAATAAAATTTACATGTTTTAAATCTAGAGATGATCACATGTTTGAGAACCGAAATTCAGTAGAAAATCTTGTTATAAATTATGAAATTGTATTTTCGAAATAAAAATCTCCATTCATGAAATATGTATTGAAATATAGCTCAGATTAGCTAAAAATAGAACAATGTTCCAAATTCCAAATCACTCATCATTATTTTTAGCTCTTTTCCAAAAAAATATGAATTTAAATTAATTAAATCCAAAATTTGTAACAAAAACGTGACCACAACGTGAACCATGTGAACTATAATTAATTAATAAAAAATTACAATTAATGAAATTCCCACAACGTCAGACCAAATCTTTGAAATAAAGAACGTGCATTGGGAAAGTTTTGAAAAAAATGGAATATTTTAGGAAATAAATACGTACCTAAACAAGAAGTACGCACGACGACGGCAAGATGTTATTGTCAATAAATTGCATTGTAATGCACAGCCGATAATTTATTCATTATGCATTTGACTTTGAAACGATCAATTTAATTAATGTAAGGAAATATACCACACAGGGTTTTGGTTTATTGTTTATTTTTTTATTATTAAATTGTGGCTTTAAATATTTGCAATATAATTCTAAGAAATATAAAGATTGGAAACTCCAAATTTATTGAAAGTCATGCATCATTCACTCTTCTTTCGCTCGCTTCGCAAAATGAACTAGTTCATTAATTCAGTTCCTTTTAGTTCAATCGTTCATTGAACGAATCGGCCAATGAACGGGAAAATCAGGACGAACAATTAAATCAATTAACAATTAACAATTAAATTTGATTTTTGCAGTAAACGGGAGCAAAATGGAATCAAATGATTTAAAACACCGTACCTAGTACCGATCGATCATTATGCAGAATATTTCCTTTGAACCAGTTCCTTACGAAAGACCTAACTTTGCCATTTGCAAAAAAAAAAAAAATTAAGTCAATGAAGGTGAAGATCTCGATGAACGAGTGAATCAAAAGGAACTAAGGAACTAGTTTCTGGAGCATAATAGGAACTATTTGAACAAAGGAACTATACCTGGTACCAATCGTTCCTTTTACAGAATGTTTCATTCGAACTAGTTAAGAGTGGTACACAAGTATTCTTTCATTAGTCCCCTGTGGTTTCCAACTTGCTTGTAGATAAATTTGTACATTCCCGACTGACATTGAATAGGCATTTCAATACATGTGCGGATATGATTCCTTCAGCTCGTTGGTACTCCATTGTCATCCTCATATCTGAAATACTATCGGATGAGTCCGAACCTAACTTTCGCAAAAAAACATGTAAGTCAATGAACGTGAAGATCTGGATGAACGAGTGAATCAAAGGAACTAAGGAACTAGTTTCAGGAGCATAATAGGAACTAGTTGAACAAAGGGACTATATATACCTGGTACCAATCGTTCATTTTGCAGAATGTTTCATTTGAACTAGTAAAGAGTGGTAAACAAGTATTCTTTCATCAGTACCCTGGGGTTTCCAACTTCCTTGTAGATAAATTTGTACTTTCCCGACTGACATTGAATAGGCATTTCAATACCTATGCGGATATGCTTCCTTCAGCCATTGTCCATTGTCATTCTCATATCTGAACTATCGGATGAGTCCGAACATAACATTGAGGAATCGCTTCCATTGCCCTGCTTCGTTTGAACGGTTTATTTGCCGCCGGAATAACTTACCATCCTCACTGTCCCACTATTTACACTGGATCGAAACATTTGAAGCATCCAATGACGTGTATCTCCAGCAGGGGCATGCGACTCCGTTCATTTAGTGGTGCTTCCAACCGTTTTCACGCTAGAAGCTTTCTCCCAGGATGATATAGCTTATTTGAAAACTTTAACATTGTTTTAGAATAATCGTACCAAGAGGTTAGCGAAGGGTAAAATAGATATAACCTAAAATTTAAATTTGAATGGAAATGAGTAGTTACCATAACAGAAGACAAAGTCGTATTTAGAATACGGAGAGTTCATTTGCTTCAAATGATTTTGAAAATCTTAAAAATGTCAGTATTTCTTACAAGGAAATAGGCTCCATTCACAACAAGACGCTTGCACTTGCAATTAATAGTTTTGAGAACAAATCATTTCATAATCTTAATGAACATAGGTTAAATTATCATGCACGTTCTGCACGCAAAACGAAATTGTGTAATTGCTTGGATTCCATTTTTCATTGGTCCTTTGAGCGGTTCTAAATGCACAGAGTTTGGAATATCTGTGCAAGCACCGCGATATGCAATCGTGGATTATTTGGATTCCGTTTGAAATTGGTCCTTCGAGTCGTGTAGCTAAGGTGGAACATCTACGGACTGAAATTGTACCCAGAGAGTGAGGTAGACGAATATCGATCAAAGTCTAAACGCAGTACAAGAGTCTTGCAATGTCTGTATAAAGGAGGGCGCATTATGGCTTGCGATACAAAAATTGCAATTCAAGACATCATACGCTGCTGCACATGGACGAGGCGTGAACGGATGACGGTTAAAGTGAAGAATATGAATGATATATAGCTAAGACGGTACCCTGAAAACAGCTGAAAATGCCAAAGATTGTCCAGATTGAACGAGAATAAAGGGTAAAGGATCAAGAAACTGCAAATAAATTCCATAATCTGGAAAACTAATTCAATTGGTGGCAACTGAGTAGAAAGCGCATACATAATGTATTGAAGCGAAGCGAATGCGTCTTTCAACCGAATTCTCTGCAATTTGATTCGTTGGGTTGGGTATTGGGTAACTAATTTCTTCACTAAAAATTATAAATATACGTCACTTTTTTTCGGGTAGCCCTTCCATATAACTGTACGTCCAATTTTCGGTACTTTGGTTCTTGAGCACATTTTTACCACTATAATTTGGTATTTTGTAGTTGTATATGGTAAAAAATCTCCCTCCCAAAATTTATTAATATTCGACCCTTTTAGGGGTAGTCCCCACATAACCTCCTTTTTATATCCTTCGCCACACTGTCTTTGTGCATATGTTTGTAACTGATTTAGGTGAAATTAGGCACAGCTCACTTATTTGGCCCATGGACGAACCCTGTTGATATTGGAGAAAATCGGTTTAGATTTAGATATAGCTCGCATATATAGTTTCGTCCGATTTCTGGTAAATGGGGCACCAAACACCCAATATTTGTCCGATTGAAACAACATTTTGTACAGCGAACTGAATTAGGTCCATATTGATGTTTCGTTGAAATCGGTTCAGATTTTGATATAGCTCCCAAACTTCCAAAATTTGTCCGATGAATACAAAACATTTGTCCGTTCAATATAACAACATTTTGTACACCGTACTGAATTAGGTCCATATTGATGTTTCGTTGAAATCGGTTCAGATTTTGATATAGCTCCCATATATAGGTGCGCCAAACTTCCAAAATTTGTCCGATTAATACAACATTTTGTACGAAATTTTGTGGAAATCGGTTCAGATTTATATATAGCTCTCATATATATTTTCGTCCGACTTTATCTAAATGGTGCATCAAACTCCCAACATTTGTCCGATCCAAACAATATTTTGCACAGCGCACTGACATAATTCCAATTTGATGCCCGCCAAGCTTTGTTGAAATCGGTTCAGATTTAGATATAGCTCCCATATAGTTTCTACCGATTTTAGGTATAAAGTGCACCAAACTCCCAATAATTATCCGATTGAGACAAAATCATGCGCAGTGTACGGAGTTAAGTCCAGATAGGCGTATGCGAAGTTTTGTTAAAATCGGATCAGATTGACATTTAACTATATATTTTTATCCTTTTTATGTAAATCGTGCACCGGAGAGCCTATGTTTATTTGATTTAAACGAAATTTGGCAGAGGAGAGTTTAGAGTGATATGTATTGAAGTTGCAAAAATCGGTTTAGATTTAGATATATCTCTCATATATATTTTCGTCTGATTTTATGTAAATGGTGCAACGTTGAGCCTACGTCGGTTCGATATACACGAGATAAAACTGTGGACAGCGCAATGTATATGCAACGAATGCTCAATTAGGTCCAGATTCACATATAGCTGCACATACATAATTTTGCTCGATTTCATACAAATGGTACACAACAGAATCCGATTGACATGCTATCTTTCATAGATTTCAGAATTGTATGTGTATGAGTTTTTTTTTAATTGATTCAAATATCCATTTCAATGGTCCTCTAAAGATTATATGTCTGTTCTATCTACAGGATATTGTATATATCAGCATGTCTTGTATGTATCCAAAGTGGTGAAGGGTATCATATAGTCGACCCCGTCCGATGTATATGCTATATTTACTGCTTTATATTGAAATAGTTATCGGATTTGTTCCTAGTTTAAAATTTGTACCGATATTATGGAATTCTTAGACGATTTAGCCATTTGTTGTATTAATTCGGCCATTTGTTGTCATCGCCCATCCGCCATATTATAATGCCTGCAAAGTTCAGTGGTAGTTGTGTAAGGTGTCATATATTGAAATAGTTATGGGATTTGTTCCGAGTTTAAAATTTGCACCGAATGTATGGAATTCTTAGACGATTTAGCCATTTGCTGCATTAATTCGGCCATTTGTTGTCATCGCCCATCCCCCATATATTAATGCCTGCAAAGTTCAGTGGTAGTTGTGTAAGGTGTCATATAATAAGCTTCTTCTGACTATATTAACCCAATGGAAACTATGAATAACGTCTAGTCCGTAATAAAGCAAATCGACATCAATAGGCGAGCCTCAATGTGTGTTTAGAACCTACATCAACGCTTACACCCATTTCGGTAAAAACAAACCTCTTTAACATATAACTAGTAAAAAATGATATTTTTATAAGAACACGTGTGATCATTGTAGGAAGTCCACAAATTCACATATTAGCTTCTGGCGTAATGTAATTTACAATATTCGACCTGGTTTCAAAAGAAGCTGCAAGACTTGATTTCAAGTTCAGCGATCTGGAATCAAGAAAATAAAAAAAATGAAAAAAATAATGAGGGCACGTGTTTTGCAGCATTTTATTAGCGAACTTACGATAAAATGCAGCACCTTATGCTGATGAAGATTGGATTGATTACATACATACATGCGTTCGGAGAGACACATCACAATCCAACAATTGTTGTGAAATGACAATAAAATATCGAACAAAAAATGCAGGCTGGCCGATCGTATTCAAAGTTTATCAAGCAAGCAAGGTAGCAATCGTATATTTTTGCTTGACTTCTTCTTCGACGTCTTCCGTTATTTTCTGATCTGTCGTTTTGGACATATTGTGCTGATAATATTAGTGTTACCTTTGGAACATATTTAGTCAATAAACATGACTGTGGTCAGCATCTACAGCGTGTTTTTCATTGCTTGATAAACTTGATCAAATATAAAACTCCAACACTACCACTCTGCGACGATCATCAAAAACCTTCTCTGCTTGAAGTTCAATGATGATGCTTTCTCTTTACGTAACACCCATGCCAACCACCAAACCACACCATTCAAATGTGGATGTGGATGAATGGCTTGAATAAATGAAATTTAAACAGAATCCGAAGAGCCCAACATAAAACAGAGCTTTTTTTACAACAACGAATCCCATTCAGATGTTGGCTACCTAACTGAATCAGGTTGGTTGGACAGTAAAAGGTTTAGGCAGCAACATTTTTATGTTTCTCCAAACTTTTAGCATTTAAACAGTGGAAGGCAAATGTTTTGGATTTAAACAAAATTGTTTTTAAAAGAGATTGTTTAAAAAATCCAGCCTGTAATAGGCCCCGAAAAAAATATTCTTTAAAAAATACAGGCCCCCAAAAAATATTCTTTACAGGCCTGTAATAGGCCCCGAAAAAATATTCTTTAAACCAATAAGCGGAGCAGTATAGTCGGACGGGGCCGACCATACGATACCCTCGAAACTACCACGGAACTTTAACTTTCTGCGCATGTTTATTCCGAGCCTGGACAATATTTCGTGATATTTGCACATTCCTGTATAATAAGATGACAATTAATATTCAGCACAACCCTTCTAATTACTTGCCCCAATTCCCTTCACCGTGGGTTGTGTTGTGATGTTCGTCTTATAATTGTGACCTATAGGTCGACTCGAAAATACACAAAAAAATTAAGTTTTCGGTCCATTTCATCCCAAAAAATTTTACCTGATCATCAACGAAAATTCTAGGCGTTGTTCTTGATCATAACTAGAACTCCGTGGACATTTTCAAAGCGATCAGTGCTGTATTTTCGTCCCCTAGATAGGTAATGGCTTACTGAATAATATATGAATACATAAGCACCTGTACAGATTTAAGTGTAACTACCACATCCGACTACAAACGACAATATAATTGGCATCAGTTTAAAGGTCAACCACTCCTCTTGGATATACTATCAACTTCTCGGGTCTATGTCCTTCAGGAGTAAATATATACACCATTAAATAAAAACTTTGTAATTTTTCACACAAAAGTCAGGGTCCATTTGACCCGCTAAATAATGAGTAATCTTTTACCAAACATGCATGGTTATTCTTTGACCCGATTCCCTTCTCCATGTAAAAATTCGCAATGTTTGGGCCATAATTGCGGAGCGACCAGAAAATCAGACAAAAATTTAGTTTTCGGTCCATTTCATCCCCTAAATATTATCCGATCTTTACCAAAAACAAAAGGGGTCTTCATTGGCCAGAACCCATCCTACATGCAAAATTTCGTGAAGATTGGTACATAAATGTGGCCTGTATCGTGTTTACAAATTATAATGGACAGACGGACGGACGGACACACATGTCTAGATCGACTCAGCTAGTCGAGATATGACGATCGCCTTTGATAGGCTTTGAAACAATATTCTTTAAAAATTCCACGCCTTTGATAGGCTTTGAAAAAATATTCTTTAAAAAATCCACGCCTTTGATAGGCTTTGAAAAAACATTCTTTAAAAAATCCACGCCTTTGATAGGCTTTGAAAAAATATTCTTTAAAAAATCCACGGCTTTGAAAAAATATTCTTTAAAAAATCCACGGCTTTGATAGGCTTTGAAAAAATATTCTTTAAAAAATCCACGGCTTTGATAGGCTTTGAAAAAATATTCTTTAAAAAATCCACGGCTTTGATAGGCTTTGAAAAAATATTCTTTAAAAAATCCACG
Organism: Musca vetustissima; assembly: GCF_032173495.1. Taxonomy (NCBI): domain Eukaryota; kingdom Metazoa; phylum Arthropoda; class Insecta; order Diptera; family Muscidae; genus Musca; species Musca vetustissima. The sequence continues at coordinate 12,629 of NW_026886239.1, forward strand.
CCTTTGATAGGCTTTGAAAAAATATTCTTTAAAAAATCCACGGCTTTGATAGGCTTTGAAAAAATATTCTTTAAAAAATCCACGCCTTTGATAGGCTTTGAAAAAATATTCTTTAAAAAATCCACGCCTTTGATAGGCTTTGAAAAAATATTCTTAAAAAAATCCACGCCTTTGATAGGCTTTGAAAAAATATTCTTTAAAAAATCCACGCTTTGAAAAAATATTCTTTAAAAAATCCACGCCTTTGATAGGCTTTGAAAAAATATTCTTTAAAAAATCCACGCATTTGATAGGCTTTGAAAAAATATTCTTTAAAAAATTTACGCCTTTGATAGGCTTTGAAAAAATATTCTTTAAAAAATCCACGCCTTTGATAGGCTTTGAAAAAATATTTTTTAAAAAATCCACGCTTAAAAAAAATCCAGTCCTGGAAAATATTCTTTAAAAAACCCCACGCCTATGCTAGACCCCAAAAAATATTTTTTAAGAAAACCACGCCTCTTTTAGTCCCTAGAAAAAATCTTAACATTTTCGGGATGTCTCCCTATATCATATAAAGAAGCCAGATATTGATCACATAATTTTATGTTATAACTTTTTCCGCAATATTTATTGGAATCAGTTTTTTGTGTTAACGAAAAAATTAAACGCCAAAACATTAATTAAAAACAAAACATCAATATACATACATACATAATTTTGCAATATGCGATATTATGCGATGACAGTCACGTTAACTTGACCATTGCTTTAAAACATCGCATTGATGAATCTTCATAAATTCGCATTATTATGGACTTTCTTTTGGTGTTTACTGTGTCAATATCGGGCAATGGCCGATATTTCAAAACATTAAATCGGGGGAAAAATACGAAATTGAAAACCGGTTGGTGCGGGATCGATCGAAACTATTTAATAATTTATAATCGTAGTTATCTTTAGGTTCACTGTTAAAAATCGCGAATGTTGTTGGATTTTCGAGAAATGTAGCTTAAGTCCACCTCCACCAGGTGGATTTAGTCTTATCGGAATACATTCTATCTGATAACATAACAATTGACACATTTATTGCTCCCAGATAATACAACATATATTTCAAACATACAATGGAAACTATTCTTCATGTGTAGTTAAACAAAAACTATGTAATTTTGCTAAACTGCGATGCTAATTTTTTAATTGCTCCCACCTAATTAAATTCCTAAAAAATGTTCAAAATTATCAAATTGTCTTTGGTGTCATCAATGACCTTGAAATGCCTTTCAGCCAATTTAGATGGATGAGCGCTAACAGGCAGCACTGGCTCGTCCACAAAAAAAAAACACATAACAGCGAAAAATTTTACAATCCAAAACAAAAAAAAAATAATAATAATTTTTATTAACTCTGACTATGACCCATGATGAGGGTAGGGAGTAATTTCATTAGCGAAACTTAGAATTATTTTTATTGTTTATTTTTGCTGTTGTTAGAAGCTTAATTTAATACATTTATGTTTACCTTGGCTGCGGTTGTTTGGAAACAAAAGAGGCGTTTTATTAAAGGTGTCATATTTACTTTACTTGGTTTGCTTTAAATTGATGTCTCAAGGAGAGCCTTTAATTTGCTTTCGAGAAATCTACAAAAAAATTCTAAACAAACTGAAATTATCAAACGTGAACTTAATTGAAGTCAAGTGTTAGTAATGTTGAGTTAATAGATACTTCAGTAAGGGGTTCGGGAAAAGGCAAACAAATATTACCACACACACCGAAATGGAGAATTTTTTGCAGCACTTAGAAATATTCGTACAATTTCTTAATCATTTTTTTTGAGGCTTAGCACACGCGTGGATTTCTTAAATAATATTTTTCGAGACCTAGCACAGGCTTGGATTTCTTAAAGATTATTTTTCTAAGGACAATAATAGGCGTGGATTTTTTAAAGAATATTTTTCAGGGACCTCTATAGGTGTGGATTTATTCAAGAATATTTTTTCTTGTACCTCTATAGGCGTGAATTTTTTAAAGAATATTTTTTCAGGGACAATAATAGGCGTGGATTTCTTAAAGAATATTTTCCAGGACCTATATAAGGCGTGGATTTTCTTAAAGAATATTTTCCAGGACCTATATAAGGCGTGGATTTTCTTAAAGAATATTTTCCAGGACCTATATAAGGCGTGGATTTCTTAAAGAATATTTTCCAGAGTCCTATAATAGGCGTGGATTTCTTAAAGAATATTTTTTCAGGACAATAATAGGCGTGGATTTCTTAAAGAATATTTTTTCAGGACAATAATAGGCGTGGATTTCTTAAAGAATATTTTTTCAGGACAATAATAGGCGTGGATTTCTTAAAGAATATTTTTTCAGGGAAGAATACTTTTCAGGGACAATAATAGGCGTGGATTTCTTAAAGAATATTTTTCCGAGGCCTATAATAGGCGTGGATTTCTTAAAGAATATTTTTCCGAGGCCTATAATAGGCGTGGATTTCTTAAAGAATATTTTTCCGAGGCCTATAATAGGCGTGGATTTCTTAAAGAATATTTTTCGAGGCCTACAATAGGCGTGGATTTATTAAAGAATATTTTTTCGAGGCCAACAATAGGCGTGGATTTATTAAAGAATATTTTTTCGAGGCCAACAATAGGCGTGGATTTCTTAAAGAATATTTTTTCGAGGCCAACAATAGGCGTGGATTTCTTAAAGAATATTTTCCGAGGCCTACAATAGGCGTGGATTTCTTAAAGAATATTTTTTCGAGGCCTATTAAAGGCGTGGATTTCTTAAAGAATATTTTTTCGAGGCCTATTAAAGCCGTGAATTTCTTAAAGAATATTTTTTTAATATTTTTCCGAGGCCAACAATAGGCGTGGGTTTCTTAAATAATATTTTTCGAGGCCTATTAATGGCGTGGATTTCTTAAATAATATTTTTCGAGGCCTATTAAAGGCGTGGATTTTTTAAAGAATATTTGTGCAGGCCTAGCATAGGCGTGGGTTTCTAAAGAATATTTGTACAGGCCTAGCATAGGCATGGAATTCTTAAAGAATATTTTTTCGAGGCCTAGCATAGGCATGGAATTCTTAAAGAATATTTTTTCGAGGCCTAGCATAGGCATGGAATTCTTAAAGAATATTTTTTCGAGGCCTAGCATAGGCATGGAATTCTTAAAGAATATTTTTTCGAGGCCTATTAAAGGCGTATATTTCTTAAATAATATTTGTACAGGCCTAGCATAGGCATGGAATTCTAAATAAAAAAATTGTACAGGCCTAGCATAAGCATGGAATTCTTAAAGAATATTTTTCTTGGCCTACTATAGGCGACGTAGATGTTTAAAGAATATTATATCGTCGCTAATTATAGCCATGGATTTTTAAAGAAAGTTTTTTATGGCCAATTTTAGGCGTGGATTTTTTAAAGAATATTTTTTCGAGACCTATTATAAAGGTAGCGAGTTTTTTAAAATTATTATTATTTGTTTTTTATTTCCGTTGTGAAAATGAGAATATATGACTGCTTAAAATTCACACTTTTAGTTTGCAAGTCCACTAATTTTTAATAGGAAAATTATGAATCCCACTAATTGCAATAATGCACATCAGCTAATCAGCAATGATTATTGTGAAATCTTGAAAAAAAACAATGTTTTCAAATGTACAATTTTGAACCAATTTATATACGATTGTAATTAATTACCTTTGTTTGCAATTAAAGCAATGCATTAGCCTTGACCCATCCCCTCAAAATGGCTTTGTTCATTCGACCATACGAAAAATATTCTTAAAGTAGTAGTTTAGCGTTAATGAGGCTTTTCTATTTTCAATGTCAGTGCATCTAATTTGCAATGTTAATGTCATCAACAAAGTCGCCATTTGTCAGAACAATTTAATTTGTTAAAACGACGTAATTAAGTTTTTGGCACATGCCACTAAGTATATGGCACAAGTCGAATTGTCAGGAGGTCCAAGTAGTTACGAAATTTTGCTTTCACGTGTTTTAGGGTTTGTGGTGAAATGAGCACATTATAAAATTTAAGATAAGTGAAAACTTGTATTAAGTTGTCATTTTTATTGTTCTTTGTAGAGTTAGTCCCTGAAGTTTTCTATATTTTTGTAGTTCCACAAAAGAAAATATGTCATTCATTTAGTCCTATAGATACATTTAGTTCAATCGTTAAATCAGTTAATTGGGCCAATGAACGGGAAGATCTAGAAGAAGGATATGACAAAAGAATCGGACCAAGTATCAGACGTTCCATTTGCGGAATAGGTTTTGAACTAGTTTTAACCCTAACTCCACAGCTCTAGTTCTATATGGAGTAAACTCGATGAATGCAACAAAACCTAAGCATTTGGTAATTTCAAATGGTATTGTGGTGAATTACTCATATTTTTTGTATATCGCAAATGCCGTAGTTTTCCATTTGCGGTCGCGTGTTTTGATTTCCTGTGACGTATTCAATACTGGTTCAATATTTTTTTATTTTAATCTTATAATTATATAAATATTTAATTTATTGATTGTATGACGTTTTGGGAAATTGTGATCTGTTTAATATGATGTCAAACATTTGGAGTAAACTTCGATCTTAATTAACCAAATTAAAATATATGCACAAATACATAATACCCTATACCACAGTGTGGTGAAGGTTATAAAAGGTACTGATTCGGGGGTGATGACCAATGTTGGACTTTGATAGGTGTAAATTGCTTCTAAAATTCAATTTAGCAAAATGTTCCATATTTAGCCGGGTTAGGATTTAACATAATTTGCATGAGTACCTCAGATGTCGCCATTCACACGACTTTCGAATATTGCACAAATACCTTGATGAACAGTGCGACCAATTGCAGTAGTGCAACAGATGTTCATCACTACAAAAAAAATCGCACTTTAATATGATTTAATTTACACCCAAGGATATGTTTCACAATAACATCGATTGAAATAAAAATTATGAACGTAACGACGTCGGTAAAGCAACACTAAAACACTATGAGAGTATTTCAATAAAAAGTATAATTTTGATATTCAAATTGAAATGAAATGTGTTGAGATAAATGATCGGATGTTTATTTCATATTACCGATGAAGGTATACCACTAACATTGAAAAAAGTGGGTGTTCTATGCCGACAGCCTGACGAATTATAGCTTTCAGGTCTTCAATAGAAGCTGTGCTAATCTTATCTTTTACGTGGATCCAAAGTTGGTACTGTCGACGAACTCTCGTGCTATTCCGTTGCCGCTGTATGCTGGAGAATGACCTCTCATGGGACTGTGGGTGCACATCCACAAATACAAAGTGCCAGATTCTTTGTCAAATAGAAAAATTTGCAGGTATTTCTTCCTGATATGTATCGAGGAAGTTAAAGTTTACGCCCTGATATTGGAAATTGGAAATTATCACAACACGTTTACTGTACCGGACAGGCCTATTATTTTTTGTCAAATAGAAAAATTTGCAGGTATTTCTTCCTGATATGTATCGAGGAAGTTAAAGTTTACGCCCTGATATTGGAAATTGGAAATTATCACAAGACCAAGGCCGAGCAACACGTTTACTGTACCGGACATGCCTATTATTCCAGTGTAAATATACCGTTTGTCCTAAATTCCTCTTCCGCGACATTTGAGAGAGAGTCCGACATGTATCCCCGTTATATTTAGATTATATAATTATCCTTGGTCGAATATTCATCGAACGCTTGGATAAACTAAGATCCATCTTGGAAAGGTTAGATAATGCATGTAAAAATTTGATTTTGTCAATGAAATACATAGAAAGGTCTCATCCTAAATTTTTCTGCAAAAGAAATCTTCACAATGTGAATGAAGAATTAAAGCCGATCCCCACGGAAGCACCCGTACTAACATGTCCGAATTTCAAACGGATTTCTATTTGCGAACAGATTCTGACTCCGACATAGTGCTTTTCTAACTCGACTCCGAACAAACTACTACGGAACAGAAATGCCTAGCAATTCTATGGGGCAGATGAGATCTTACCTTGAAGGCTACTGTTTTACGGTAATCACAAATCATCACCTTAATTACCGTAAGGAGTTTATGCACTTTTCCGACCGGTTAGCGAGATGAACACTAGAGATCCAACAATTTAATTTTTATTTCCAGATCTACATATTTTGAAGGGACAGTTATATATATTTTCAAATACCTTATAACACCCAATTCGGTTGAAAAATGTACCTAAAATCTCTAAAATAACGAAATTTGAGAAGGACCGTTAAATGGGGGAATATCCAAAAAAATTAACCAATGTGGATAATTTTTGGTAAGAAGATTTGCTACCCAATGAGAGTTTAAAAAAATTAATTATAACTAATTTTGTTGCCTTAACACCTCCAAAAACCCGAATACTGAGGTGTACGCTTATATAGGGGATAGGGTAGGGAGATTTGCTATCCTATGGGAAATCAAAGTACGGAATTATAATCAATTCTGTTAAAAACGTGCCAAAAATGCCGATTTACACTAAAACGTGGATCAATGTATTGCATTTGCAATACCAAACATGGGGTCTCCATTGTTAAATTTAATATACTCTGCTCCTTATGGTGGAGGATGTAATAATTAGACTAGGACCTTGAACGCACCTAAAATGACCTTTGTATGGAGGCTATGCCGAGAGTTGCACCTATATATAATTGCAAATTTTCTGTGAATAAGCTGCTTACCTATTTACTTACCGTGATGTCAAATTACTACCACTTCATATTGGAAAAAGCCCATGTAAAGAAATCTTGGTAGTTTTGCTATGCAATGAGAATCCCAAGTATAGTCGTGCAATTCCGTTCTAAGGGGAATATCCTAAAAACAGGAACAATATTTGACCTATTTGTCCTAAAGATTTGATAGGAAGTAGAAAATTTGTTACCTAATTTGAAAATTAAAAAAAAAACACAATGAATTAATTAAAAGCAAGGAACAACTTGGTTATGTTCGGCTTGGTAAACTTTTCTGTAAAAAGTCGGGACCTTCATATTGGGATAGTGACATTGTAAATTATCTGGTAATAGGCTGTTTGTACTGAAAATACTCAATATACCCTTGTATGCTATATTACATACCCTTAATGTTGGATAGTGCGCCTAAAACCTTAAAAATACCGAAAATTGGAAGGTGCCTCTATAAAGGTGTAAAAGCCATGACATAACTAAATCGTCATAAAATTAATATTCTTATCAAGAATATTAATACGTTATGGGATCTCCGACGAATCTCTGGAGATATTGCATGCGGTGTAAGGCATAATAAATACCAAACATTTACCAATCTGACTATATCACATTGGGTATATGCAGGACGATCTTCGAATTTATATTATATTCCACGGTGTTCTAGAGTAAATTTGATTGTCTTTGCACAATGTCTGGTCCAGGAAACTTGACACACATCTTCCAAACTTTTTCATTTTCCAAATGGTACTGTATATACCACACCCGCCTTTTTACCTGGAAATTGTGTATCTAAAGTTTCAAAGTGTGGTTGGCGTTTTAATGTACTATCATAGCATAAATATAAACAATTTTGGTTAGTTTTACTAAATTAGTTCAGAATTATTTCTTGCTGGTTAAAAACAATTGTGTCGTTTTAATTTCCGCCCTAAAAATCGTCGATTTGGTTTCTATGTATACCCAACGTTTTTTACTTTACCTGATTATTTTGTGCCTTAGATACAAAAATACCACACATTCTTGCTAAAAGCCGAAAATTACTGGATAATAATATATTTTCTAAACAAAGTGCCAAAAATAAAACCCTGAAGCTTCACAACATAACAATGATTTATTTTCAAATCAGATTTCAACTAATGGTTACTTTTTTGCCATATGAATTTCAATAATCCTCAGTGCGCAGAGAGAGAGAGAGATGCTGATTTGAAATTCCCTCCTCATTTGCTAAGTTTGCTCAAATTTACTAACAGCGCATTATAATGTTTTATTGTTCTATTTAAAAAAAATCACCTCATATATGACAAACAATTTTTTACTGATATACGTTTTTTGAATTTATATACAAATGGCATCAATATTGGCAGATAAATATGTATTGAAACTTAATTCATAATTGCGATATTTAATGAAAAAAATATATGCCATTAGTAGTAACAATGAGATCTCAAGACAGGGCTTTCATCAGTAAGGCACACACACACACACTGACACAATAACATATTCAAACACCTAGAGGAAGACAATTGAACGAACAAATGATGCTGATCACCACCAGCGCCGCCACCAGGTCAGGTTTTTTGTTATTTTTCGGTGCAAAACTTTATATTTGACTTTGAAATGATCAAAAAATATGTGTGTGCATTCATAGCAATGTTTGAGACCCCAAAACAAGTTATCAGCCGCCGCTGCCACCTTAGTAGACGACAAAGCCGCCAACACATTCAACCCAATGAATGGGACCCCTAAATACTCCAACAGCAATCAGCAGCTACAGGGCTCCAAACTACATTTTTAGTTTCGATTTTTTTCAGTTTTTTGGTTTCTGGGTTGATTGTTATGTTTGAAGTTGAAAGCCTCAGTTGTAAGTAAATAGTCAGTCAGTCAGTTCGTCAGTAATATTTTATGTTTGAAATACATTGTGCCGATTGGCGGCTGGCTGGTCCATTAAACAAAAAAGAAAAACTGACCCTTCAAATACTTAAAAAAATCAACATTTTTAAAACTCTACTTATGAAAAAACTTAGTAAATAGTTCCCGCCGTTGTTAGTTCCACTTGTTCGTAGTTTGTATATTTTCGTGTGTTGTTGTATTTACGCTGCTGCGCAAGCGTTATTTGCTTCAATGATTTGTGCTGCTGCATGACAAGAGCATTATTCAATGGATGCAGTCACATATTTAGTAAATGCATTAACTCAGAGTTTCCCAATACTGAATTGGGAAATATCAAAATTATTTATTTTTTATAATGAGAGTAAATTTAATGGAAGATATGAGGTTAATTGGAATGTTGCTGGGCCTACCCATTTTAAATAATATTTTGCCAGGTATAACAAGCCGTGGTTTATTTAAAATAATATTTTTCCAATGCCTTACAAGGCGTGGTTTATTTAAAGGAATATTTTTTCAAGGCCTTACAAGGCGTGGTTTATTTTAAGGATTGTTTTTTCAAGGCCTTACAAGGCGTGGTTTATTTTAAGGAATATTTGTTCAAGGCCTTACAAGGCGTGGTTTATTTTAAGGAATATTTTTTCATGGCCTTACAAGGCGTGGTTTATTTTAAGGATTATTTTTTCAAGGTACAACAAGGCGTGGTTTATTTTAAGGAATATTTTTTCAAGGCCTTACAAGGCGTGGTTTATTTTAAGGAATATTTTTTCAAGGCCTTACAAGGCGTGGTTTATTTTAAGGATTGTTTTTTCAAGGTACAACAAGGCGTGGTTTATTTTAAGGATTCTTTGTTCAAGGTACAACAAGGCGTGGTTTATTTTAAGGATTCTTTTTTCAATGCCTTACAAGGCGTGGTTTATTTTAAGGAATATTTTTTCAAGGCCTTACAAGGCGTGGTTTATTTTAAGGAATATTTTTTCAAGGCCTTACAAGGCGTGGTTTATTTTAAGGAATATTTTTTCAAGGCCTTACACCATTTTAATATATTTTTTTAATACAAAAATTGGGACACCCTGACAATCCTTTTGTCGTTACCTTTAAAAACTTCTCACCTAAAATGTAATTTGCAAATGGATTTGTAACATAGGCATATGTATCTGCATATATGTATGTACTTTGTCGTGTGTGTGTATCTTTTGTACTTTGCAACTATTGTGCATTTCATCAGCGATAAATAATTGTTGTTCCGTTCCATAGGTTTTGTGTGGAAACTTGTATTTTTGTTTTATTCGGCGCGAATTTTCTAGTTTGAATTTTTCGCCAAATCATTTGATTGTTCATTAGAGAATGACTTTTGATTTGTCCTACGTTACGAATGCAAATCATTATTCGGTAACAATGTGTGAATATCTAAAATGTTATAGAATTTAGTTATGTTGCTAAACTTCAACAAGATTTTTTTTTTTGTAAAAATGCGGTATTCGATAAGAATGTAAACATTTATATATATAAATAGTGAGAATTATTATTTTGATTATAAAATAATTGTATATTATTGGATAATGTTATTGTCTTTTCCACAGTTTATTAATTAAAAATCATTTATTAATTAGTTATTTTTTCTTAATTATTTTTGGGATATACAAATACAAAGAAATTTGTAGCGGAAATTTTTTAAAATATGATCATATAACGATAAGGCCAGTGATTTAAATTTTTCATTAGAAATACAAATAAAAAACCTATTTCTAAAATACCCCTTTTGGTTGCACAAACCGAGTCCTGCAGTGTCCCATTGGGTTCCCAACTATTAAAAGAATATTAAGCCTGCTCTGTCATAAGATATCCAACATGAAGTCAAACTGCTCCAGGTCTTCTAATTTTGGCGCTAAGTTACGGTAGCATATATGGGTGAACATCAGTAACCTGGAGCGATTGACTCGCAAAGCTGGACTTATTATTGACACACAATGCAAGGAGATGAATTGGTCGCACCATATTAAAAAAACCAGAAAGGAAAGTAGTAAAGTTGGGCTGGGCCGACTGTATGATACCCTTCACCATTTTGGGTATATTCTACATATGTATCCTAATTATTTCATGTCAATGTTACTTCGAGGTAACACTGTACAAACTTAAATATGCGATTTTTATCTATAAGTCAACCGACTAACATCAATCCATGCACATGCCTTTCTGCAACTTATTCGGGCAGTCGTTTGGGTACTAATACGAAATTATACAAATTTCAGTAAGTTTTGTGCATATCGGCCACATTTTGAGTTCTTGGTGCGTCTTTTATTTAAAATCGGGAGAAAATATATATGGTATCTCTTCAATCTTTCCACATGGTAGGTTATATTAACTTCAGTACGTTGTGCACAATAGGCCTAACATTGGGTCTTTGGTACACAATATATGGGAGCTATATCTAAATCTGAAGTGATTTCTACGAAACTTAACACACATCATTCTACACCTAATTCATTGTGCTGTGCAAAACTTCGTCCAAATCGAAAGATATATAGGGACTTTGGTACACAATTTACCTTAAATCTAAATCTGGACCGATTATCACGAAACTTAACACACATTATTCTAGACCTAATTCATTACCCCATCACAAATTTTGTGCAAATCGAAAGATATATAGGGACTTTGGTACACCATTTATATTAAATCGGATGAAAATATATATGGGATTTATATCCAAATCTGAACCGATTTTTTTCCCAATTTCAATAGGGTTCGTCCTTGGGCCAAATAAGTGACCAATGCCAAATTTCAGTCAATTAAGATAATAAATGCGACCTTGTTTACAATATAACATGGACAGACAGACGGACGGACATGCATAAATCGACTTAAAAATTGATTCTATGCATATTCTCAAAAGGAAAAATCTCGTTTCCTTTTGCCTGTTACAAAATATTCTTTAGAAAATCCACGCCTATGATAGGCCTACAAAAACTATTCTTTAGAAAATCCACGCCTATGACAGGCCTACAAAAACTATTCTTTAGAAAATCCACGCCTATGATAGGCCTACAAAAACTATTCTTTAGAAAATCCACGCCTATGATAGGCATCGAAAAAATATCTATTAGAAAATCCACGCCTATGATAGGCATCGAAAAAATATTCTTTAGAAAATCCATGTCTATGATAGGCCTCGAAAAACTAATCTTTAAAAATCCTATGATAGGCCTTGAAAAAATATTTTTTTAAAAATCCACACCTATGATAGGCCTCAAAATATCTACGCCTATGATAGGCCTCGGAAAACTATTCTTTAGAAATTCCACGCCTATGATAGGCCTCGAAAAACTATTCTTTAGAAATTCCACGCCTATGATAGGCCTCGAAAAACTATTCTTTAGAAATTCCACGCCTATGATAGGCCTCGAAAAACTATTCTTTAGAAAATCCACGCCTATGATAGGCCTCGAAAAACTATTCTTTAGAAAATCCACGCCTATGATAGGCCTCAAAAAATATTATAGAGCTCGAAAAACTATTCTTTAGAAAATCCACGCCTATGATAGGCCTCAAAAAATATTATAGAGCTCGAAAAACTATTCTTTAGAAAATCCACGCCTATGATAGACCTCAAAATATCTACGCCTATTATAGAGCTCGAAAAACTATTCTTTAAATAATCCACGCCTATGATAGGCCTCGAAAAACTATTCTTTAAATAATCCACAGCTATGATAGGCCTCGAAAAACTATTCTTTAAATAATCCACGGCTATGATAGGCCTCGAAAAACTATTCTTTAAATAATCCACGCCTATGATAGGCCTCGAAAAACTATTCTTTAGAAAATCCACGCCTATGATAGGCCTCAAAATATCTACGCCTATTATAGGGCTCGAAAAACTATTCTTTAAATAATCCACGCCTATGATAGGCCTCGAAAAACTATTATTTAGAAAATCCACGCCTATGATAGGCCTCGAAAAAATATTCTTTAAAAATCCTATGATAGACCTTGAAAAAATATTCTTTTAAAAATCCACGCCTTTGATAGAAAATCCACGTCTATGATAGGACTCGAAAAAAATAAAAATCCTATGATAGGCCTCGAAAAATATTATTTTAAAAATCCACGCCTATGATAGCCCTCAATATAATATTATAGGGCTCGAAAAACTATTCTTTAGAAAATCCACGCCTATGGTAGGCCTCAAAAAGCTATTCTTTAAATAATCCACGCCTATTATAGGGCTCGAAAAATATGTTTTGAAAAAATCCAAATTCATGCGGATGTTGATGCTGCTAAAATTGTATTGTGAATCATTTTGGACAATCAACAAACTCAAATAGATTCGTAGACAAATATTGCTATAATGAATTATTTGTATGGCTTTATTGAAACTATATTAAACAATGTAGTCTGATCTAACGATTGCAGCAACAACAAATCCTATTAACTACATTAAATATTTGTAAAAATAGGTGAATCAGTTAGATAATTTTTCAAATTATATATTTGTTTGCAGTCAATATTTGTGTTTTTAATTTTAATTCTCCATACAATAACTATATTGACAATTAAGATGTGTTGTACTCAATCACTTAACATAATTTTGAAAATGTTTTTGTTCATTTTTTTAACAAATGTTTTATTTGCCTAACACTAATCGAAATAACCCAACCATAAAGTCGTGCGTCTCAAGTCGGATGTTATTTGTTTAGAATGTTTCAAAAAAATGTAAACAAAAATAAAAATGGCTATGGCGAAAAGGTTGGAAAATTAGAATTATTCATTACACAGGACAACAATAAATATATAAATTATTTATAAATAAAAAAATCAAATGAATAAAATAAATAATAAATTTAAAAGAAACGAAAACAATTGTCACATGTTTTCATTGAAAGAATATTTTTGTATTTTATTTATTAATTAATTAAACATACATACATACATTTTTTCGGAAAATTCTCATAGAACATTTTCTTTGCCCAACTTCGAAGTTGTGGTAGCTTCAGCTAATTACCAGCGAGAGTCTTTTTACCTCTCCCCTCCCCTCATTATGACTAACAGACGAATTGGTTGAACTGTGTAACCGCTTCATTTGAAACTTTCGAAGTCGAGTTGTCTGTTTGTATGTTTGCTTTTTTGCCCTCTTACTAAATGTTTGTTATGTGTTTATTTTTCACTTTTATTTTTTATTGGTTTGCTGTGTTTTTTGTTGTTGTGGTCCCAAATTTCTTGTCATCTTCAACGATGATCCCAATAATGTTGGTAAATATTTACACAATAATTTTAGTTGGACAAATATATTACAAATCAGCTCAGTCAATTATCAAACTTGACGACAACAATCAATTCATTTGATGAAGATGTAATACAAAAATATATTTAAATTTACAAAAATGTTTAGAGAAAGGTGTATTCAAGGGCAAATGTATGTCATTAAACATAGGTGACAGACACACCTCATATATTGGGGATATTGCGTAATACTTAAACATAATTAAAAAATCCACTTCTATGATAGGCGTCGGAAAAAAATAATTTCAAAATCCACGCCTAAAAAATCCACTTCTATGATAGGCGTCGGAAAAAAATAATTTCAAAATCCACGCCTAAAAAATCCACTTCTATGATAGGCGTCGGAAAAAAATAATTTCAAAATCCACGCCTAAAAAATCCACTTCTATGATAGGCGTCGGAAAAAAATAATTTCAAAATCGACGCCTAAAAAATCCACTTCTATGATAGGCGTCGGAAAAAAATAATTTCAAAATCCACCCCTAAAAAATCCACATCTATGATAGGCGTCGGAAAAAAATAATTTCAAAATCCACGCCTAAAAAATCCACTTCTATGATAGGCGTCGGAAAAAAATAATTTCAAAATCCACGCCTAAAAAATCCACTTCTATGATAGGCGTCGGAAAAAAATAATTTCAAAATCCACGCCTAAAAAATCCACTTCTATGATAGGCGTCGGAAAAAAATAATTTCAAAATCCACGCCTAAAAAATCCACTTCTATGATAGGCGTCGGAAAAAAATAATTTCAAAATCCACGCCTAAAAAATCCACTTCTATGATAGGCGTCGGAAAAAAATAATTTCAAAATCCACGCCTATGATAGTCATCGAGAAAATATTCTTTAAAAAATCCATGCATATGATAGGCCCCAAAAAAAGTATTCTTTAAAAAATCCATGCATATGATAGGCCTCAAAAAAGTATTCTTTAAAAAATCAACGCCTATAATAGCTCTTGAAAAACGATTCTTTAAAAAATCAACGCCTATAATAGCTCTTGAAAAACGATTCTTTAACAAATCCACGCCTATGATAGGCCTCGAAAAAATATTCTTTAAAAAATCCACGCCTATGATAGGCCTCGAAAAAATATTCTTTAAAAAATCCACGCCTATGATAGGCCTCGAAAAAATATTCTTTAAAAAATCCACGCCTATGATAGGCCTCGAAAAAATGTTTTTTAAAAAATCCACGCCTATGATAGGCCTTGAAAAAATATTCTTTAAAAAATCCACGGCTATGATAGGCCTCGAAAAAATATTCTTTAAAAAATCCAGGCCTATGATAGGCCTCGAAAAAATAAATGCACGCCTATAATAGGCCATGAAAAAATATTCTTTAATAAACCCACGTCTATAATAGGTCATGAAAAAATATTATTTAAAAAATCCACGCCTATTATAGGCCTCGAAAGATTCTTTAAAAATTCATGATTTTGATAGGCCTCAAAAAAATATTCTTTGCCTATGGTAGGCATTAAAATGTGATACATTGTCAGATACGATATAAAATCACTTACAGCTTGCAAAATCAAACGACACACGTACTTCTATAAAGTCATAGGTCATTAAAAATATAAAAGAACGTGTCATACAAAGTGATTACAAAGTTAAAATAATTAAATACTTGGAATGAAAACTTATTTTGGGTTTCATTTTTTTGCCCACAACTATCTAAAAATTTTGTTGAACCCCATATTGCATTTTGTAACTCAATTATTTTGTTGCATCATATTATACATCTTAATAAAATTATATATATTTTTTTACAAAAAAAAAATATTGTAATTATCGCGGTCTTGTAGGTACTAAATTTGCAACAATTATAGACTTCTATATTTTATATGTGGTAACTAGCAAAGTGCCCGCTACTTCGTATGCGGAAAGGGTATATATATATATATGTATACAAGACTACATACCTCTATACCACCGCCACCACTCAATTTAATACCACTTAGTACCAAAAACCTTTTGGTACTTCTTCCTAAATTTCCCTCAGTGACCCACATTCCAAATTATAGGTTTACAGCTCTAACGGTTACCCAAATCCAAATTTAGTGCATTTCCCATTCTATTGACTATTCGTACACATAAATTCGAGTTTCCAAAGATATCAATCCTACACTCTAACAGTAATATTAATTCCACCAAAGTCCAAATTGTACCGAATTTAGTACTTTTCGTACTCTTAAGTACGAACTTCCTCAATCCTACTTTCAAATAGTAATCGTATGTCCAAATTAAATAATTTCAGCTCTGTCTGTTCACCAAAAACCAAATTGTACCAGATTTGGTACCATTCTGTACATTTCGTATCCATATTCCAAACCTATATAAATCCTACACTCCCACAGTAACCTAAGTTGAAACTTGCAGGATGCGAATTCTAGCCGTTCACCAAAGTACAAATTGTACCAAATTTTGTCCTTTTTGTACACATCAGTACGAATTTCCAAAACTACCTCAGTGATGCACTCCAATAATAAGTCCATATTTAAGTATTCCACCTCTATCCGTTCATCAAAATCCAAATTGTACTAAATTTAGTACCATTTATTACTTTTCATAGACGTAAGTACGATAATCTAAAACTTCATCAATTCCACACTACAACAGTAATATTAATTATAAAATTTCAGGATCCCAGCCCTATCCGTTCACATAGATCCAAATTATACCATATTTAGTACTTTTCGTACATATAAGTTTGAATTTCCAACAATGTCTCAATCTAGTACTCTAACCGTAATTTTATTTTCAAATATAAATTTTCCATCTCTATCCTTTCACTCAAATCTAAATTGTACTAAACTTAGTACCATTTGTTTCACATATTTACGCATTTTCAAAACTACCTCCATGTCTCGATCCTACACTCCAACCTCAAATTCAAAATTTTAGGATTCCCGCTCACACAAAACTAATTGTACCATATTTTGTACAGCAAAGTGCTTCTCGTACGAATTTTCAGAATTACCGACATATCTCAATCCTGCATTTCAACTATACTATTAATTCAAAATTTCAGGATCAGGATTTCAGGATCCGTTCACACAAAAGCATTTTGTAAACTATTTGGTACTATTTATTACTTTTTGTTTCTATAATTAAGAATTTCCTAAACTTCCTCAATCCTACACTCCAACTGTCATTTTAATTTCAAAATTTCATAATCAATTTGTATCAAATATAGTACCATTTAGTACACATAAGTACTATGCATCCATATTTCAATTATTCCAAATTTTAGGTTTCCAGCTCTGTCCTTCACCCAAATCCAAATTGTACCAAATATAGTGCCGTTCAGTACTTTTGGTATACATAAGTACGAATTTCCAAAGATGTCTCTATAGCTCAATCTTCAACAATAATTTTATTTCCAAATTTCAGGTTTTAAGCTCTATCTTTTCAAGCAAAATCCAAATTGTACTAAATTTAGTACTTTTCGTACCAATAAAAAAATGTATTAAACTATCTCAATCCTACACTGAAACAGTCAGTTTAATTCCCAATTTGAAAACTCCAGCTCTATCTGTTCACCTAAATCCAACTTGCACCAAATTTTTTTAAGCTATTTTTTAAAGCTACCTCAATCCTGTACTCCAATAAAATGAAAATTGTACCAAATTTAGTACCATTTTGAACTTTTTATACAAATAAGTACGATTTTTTTTAAACCATTTCCCGACATCAACACCACTTCCCAACCCTGTAGTTCATATAAAATTTCAAGGTTATAGCTATATATGTTCAATATATACAATTCGAGCTAAATTTAGTAAAGTTTAGCACTTTTCGTACACTTATAGATCGAATTTCCAAAAACCCTTTTGTACATCTTTCTACCTCTTCATCAGTGACCGACATTCCAAATTTCAGAATTCTAGCACTTCACGTTCGCCTAATACAAAGGGTATCATATTTGGTACATTTTAGTACTTTTCGTACAATTTAGTACTTTCCTTAAAAATCCAGGCTTACAATAATTTTTATTCCCTAAGTAATTATTTTAAAAATCGCCCCTTGGAAAAAATATTTTTTGTGAAAAAAATCCACGCTTATATCGATCACTGCATTTCCGTATACAGCTCGTTTATATGCAATATTTGAAATAACCATCGGATGTTGGTCACTGGCATGACAATCAACTATAAATGTTAATTTAAAGTCTGCAAAGTCACATTAATATATAAATATTGCTAATATTAATTAAAACCTAAGTGTTTACATACATATGTAGTACATTGCACTAATAAATTTTATATTGCTAAATTTGAATAGTCACATTGAACGGGAACACGCCGCCAAGTCGAAGTCCCCACTTTTTTGCATATTTTATTCAAATTATTATTTTCATTTACTATATGAAATATATATTTATTTATATACACAAATATTTACATACACATTGCGTCCTTTGAATGGTTCCACGTGCTCTATTCGCTGAAGCAACAAACTGATCGGATAGTGTAATAATATAGACCGGATATTTTATTATATATTTTGAATTATTAAAATGGGCGAACAGATGTTGCAATAAAAAAAGCAATTACACAAATAAAAATATGTAATTTTAATTTTATTTTTGAGTGAAATGAATAACGAAACTAGAGCCAAATATATATTTTTATACAAGTAAAAAGACGGAAAAAATAAAAATCGCAAAAAGAATTTTATTTTTAACGGAAAAAAATTATCATTTTTAAAAATCAACGAGTTATAAGAGTTATTTTTTAACTGATTCGATATTACTTATAACCGTTACTGTACCTGCATTAAAAACACGAAATCAAGTATGCAACTGGACACCTATCGTGAAACGTGAGAACTACTACGCTTGGTTAACATGTGCAAAGACATAGAAACCGTAAAGACTCGACAAAATGCATTTTGACAAAATAGTTTATAAAAAAATATCCAGGGGGAATCAGGTATAAAAGAGACATGTTAACAATAAAAACGCCAATATGCAATAATGTGTTTATAAAATGTAAAGAAAATCAGAGATCTGCACTCAAAATATATATTTTTATTTAATAAGCTTGCTATATAGCGCTTAGAATGTTTAATATTGTTCGCTCTGTTGTTATGATATCGTAACAACAGAGGAAAAGCCATCTTTTGGAAATTGCTTACGTATCAATTGTCCTATCTTTATACTTTTATGTCTTTGCTTTATACTTTTATGTCTTTGACATGTGTTTGTCCAGGGTAAAGTAGATTGGAAATTTTTTGAAAATAAATATAGCATACTTTTAGGAGAAAATAAAATATTGACAATTCATACATATGAGATATTTCTCGAAGGAATATTAAATTTGTTCATAAAGGACTGCTATAGGTGTGGATTTTTATACCCTTCACCACACTGTGATACAGGGTATTATTTCATTGTGCATATGTTTGTAACAGGCAAAAGGAATTGAGATAGACCCATGATTCCTTTTGAGAATATACATAGAATCACTTTCTGAGTCGATTTATGCCTGTCTGTCTGTCCGCCCGTCCGTCCATGTACTTTTGTGAACAAAGTACAGGTAGCATTTATTATCCAATTTGGAAAATCGGCTCAGATTTAGATATAGCTCCCATATATAGTTTCGTCCGATTTTAGGTAAATGGGGCACCATACTGCCAATATTGGTCCGATTGAGACCAAATTTTGGACAGAGTACTGAATAAGGTCTAGATTGATATATGAAATCGGTTCAGATTTTGATGTAGCTCCCATATATAGGTTCGTCCGATTTTATGTAAATGCCAATATTGGCCCGATTGAAACCAAATTTTGCACAGAGTATTGACTTAGGTCCAGATTGATGTATGCGAAGTTTTGTTGAAATCGGTTCAGATTTAGATATAGCTGTCATATATAGTTTCGTCCGATTTTATGTAAATGGTGCACCAAACTCCCAATATTGGTTCGATTAAAAAAAATGCACAGAGAACTTACTTAGGGTCAGATTGATGTATGTCAAGTTTTGTTGAAATTGGTTCAAATTTAGATATAGCTCCCATATATATGTTCGTCCGATTTTATGTAAATGGAGCACAATACTGTCAATATTGTTCCGATTGAGACCAAATTTTGCACAGAGTATTGACTTAGGTCCAGATTGATGTATGCGAAGTTTTGTTGAAATCGGTTCAGATTTCGATATAGCTCCCATATATAGGTTCGTCGATTTTATGTAAATGGAGCACCATACTGCCAATATTGGTCCATTTGAGACAAAATTTTGCACAGAGTACTTAATTAGGTTCAGATTGATGTATGCGTAGTTTTGTTGGAATCAGATTTAGATAAAGCTCACATCATCTAAAGATGCTGTGTCTATTCTATATAAAGGATATTATACATATGAGCATCTCTTGTATGTACCCAAAGTGGAGAAGGGTATCATATAGTCGGCTCCGTCCGTTTTTTGAACTTTCCTTACTGGTTTAAAGAATATTTTTCAAGGACTACTATAGGCGTGGATTTTGTGAAGAATATTTTTTCAAGGACCAATACCAGGCGTGGATTTTTTTAAAGAATATTTTTTAAAGACAATTAGGATTTTTTAAATAATATTTTTTTAAGGACCATTGCCAGGCGTGGATTTTTTAAGCAATATTTTTTTAAGGACCATTACCAGGCGTGGATTTTTTAAAGAATATTTTTAAGGACCATTACCAGGCGTGGATTTTTTAAAGAATATTTTTAAGGGCCATAACCAGGCGTGGATTTTTTAAAGAATATTTTTAAGGGCCATAACCAGGCGTGGATTTTTTAAAGAATATTTTTAAGGGCCATAACCAGGCGTGGATTTTTTAAAGAATATTTTTAAGGACCATTACCAGGCGTGGATTTTTTAAAGAATATTTTAAGGACCATTACCAGGCGTGGATTTTTTAAAGAATATTTTAAGGACCATTACCAGGCGTGGATTTTTTAAAGAATATTTTAAGGACCATTACCAGGCGTGGATTTTTTAAAGAATATTTTTCAAGGCCTATCAAAGGAGTATCAAAGGCGTGTATTAAAAAAATATTTTTTCAAGGCCTATCAAAGGAGTATCAAAGGCGTGTATTAAAAAAAATATTTTTTCAAGGCCTATCAAAGGGTTATCAAAGACGTGTATTAAAAAAAAATATTTTTTCAAGGCCTATCAAAGGGTTATCAAAGGCGTGTATTAAAAAAATATTTTTTCAAGGCCTATCAAAGGGTTATCAAAGGCGTGTATTAAAGAGTTATCAAAGGCGTGTATTAAAAAAATATTTTTTCAAGGCCTATCAAAGGCGTGCAGCGTGGATTTCCTAAAGAATATTTTTAAAGTAGTACCTGAGCGTGGACTTTCAAAAGAATGTTCATGAAGTACTGTAATAATCGTCGTACGTTTACTCTATACAATGTATTTGAAACAATAAAAATATATTACATAGAATTATTTTTTAATTTATTCCTTTTATCTTTTTAATAATTTCTTCATAAAATCAAATTTGCTTCACTTCGAAATTCAATTAAAACACATCTGTATTAGTTGTTTTTAATTTACATTTATTATGAATTTATCAAATTAAATAACATTCGATACAAATTTGATGCACTAAATATTTTTTTCTATAAAGCTCGCAAAATTATTTTGCAAAAACAAAAATTCCAATTTAGTTCACATAAATTTATTACGATTTAAGAAATGATTTTTCGGCAATTCTGCCTGCTCCTTTTCCGCATGTTCATTAATGCAATCGACAATTGCCCGACCAGTTTCCACAGCTTCGGTCAGACCATTACGCACAGCTGTTGAGCTAATAGTCTTCAAATCACTGGCCATATCCAGAGCAGCAAACACCCGAATCATGGCTGTGGTGAAGCCACTTGCATAATCACCAAATTCACCACTTTGATAATCATTGGGGAGCATATAATGATATTGAGGCCAATAGCTCTTCGTAATGAAGAAGACACTGTTCGAATCGGATGGTTTGAAACTTTTATCCAGGCCCCAAACAAAGTGAGCTGAGTTAATTAGCCAGCAGATATTCAGGACAACCATATAACGGAGGGAGAAGGCCACAACAATGGAGGCGGTTAGCGAGTCTCCCCAATATTCCAATGGTGCATTAACAGGCAGTAGAACGTGCAATACGACAAACAATAGCCAGTAGAATCTGTAAAAAGTAATAAGAATTGATATCTTGAGATGTTTAGGAGTAAATAATTAATACATAATATATTTAAAAGACAGAATTAACTCTAGTAAGCACAAAATCAGACAAGACTAGCAATTTACATTAAAACGGATAAAAAAATACTTTTGACAGCTTTATCCAAAACTGAACTGTAGGCCTATTCTGTAAATTTTTAACAACATTCGACATTGTTTATTTTACAACAATTTCATTTGTTTGTTTGGTTGTTTTTACAATAACAAAAGAAAATTAAACAATATCGAATGTTGTTAATAGTTATAGAATAGGCCTACTGATTTCCACTTTTCTCAATAAGGGTTCATAAATGGCCCGATGATATATTTCACAAAAATATTCCCCTTTGGATTTGGTTGAAGTCACGCCGTCTGAAAAATAACCTGCAATAGCCGCTTTCCACGACAGAGGAATTTATTATCCGAAACGACCCGAGTCATCCTCGGCCAACGTCTGTCACATCTGCCCATTGTGTAAAATTATCATGCCATAATTCAAATGCTTATCATATAGTCCTTCCGGGATATCTATATCTCGCAAAGAGATTTTATCCCCATAGTGTTGTCAGAGAGGTTGCTGATGATATTGGCATATCATTCGGTCCATGCTAAACTATTTTTCAGAATGTTTAAGGCCTGAAACTAAAGGCTGCGAATATTGTTCCAAAGAAATTTTTAAAATAAAAAAACATTGTCGCTTGAACAACGCCTAGAAGCCTTGGAACATTGTCAACAACAATCCACATTACCTGAAACAGTTATAATGCCTCAACAACCGTATTTACCGGACCCTCTTTCAGCGTGTGTCTACAATGACCTCTCGTTTTGATCTCGACTCCCTCCCTTTTCAGCGTGTCTCTACAATGACCTCTCGCTTTGATCTCGTCTCCATAATGAATTGCTACCCTCAGCCCGTCCCTATATATGCTATCAGATTAATCCTATAAAGATTCTCAGATTTCAGATCGTCTCCGTAAAGAATATTTGCCTCCAGTGTTTGCCTATCATCATTATTTCCCATCCTCATCTCGCACCTTATAAAGACTGTCAATAATGTATCCGCGCCTTCAGCTCGTATTTAACCCTTTGTGGCCCAATGTTGCCCACAGGCAACAAAATGTTTTAGAGCTAATATGTAATATACTGCTAGTATATATATATATATATATATATTCTTTGGATTGCATACGTCAAGGCCTGATTATGGACGACATATATCACAAGAAAAATTTGTGTATACAGTCCAAATTATTTAAATCGCTTCGAACTCTGCCGTCAGAATTATTTTTGATTCTTGTAAAACAGAATATAGAGAATAATTTAAAATTATTTTTTCGTCGATTTTGTGAACAGAAAATTGTTATATGATTACGGAAAAAAATTCGGGGCTCAAAGGGTTAATGACTCCTAGCCCTTCGGTTCGTATATTATAACACCTTGAATTCAAGACGCCTTTACAATGAATTCCTGCTCTTGTATTTAATGACTACCTGCCTTTCGCTCGTCTATAATGACTCCCAGCCTCCTTATCTGCTCTCCAGCTTTTTCCTGACTCCTTGCTTTTAGTTCGTCTCTATTCTAATTCCCTGACATTATCTCGCCTCTATAACGACTCCCTGCTCTCAACTGATGTATAATGACTCCCTGACCTTCATATTGTCTTTCCTATAACGGCTTTCTGCTTCAGCTCGTCTCTATATTGACTCCCTGCCTTCATTTCGTTTATATAAAAATACTCTGCCTTCAGCTCGTTCCTTTAAGGACTCCATTCTCTCATCTCATCTCTAAAATGTCTTCTAGAATCCCTTCTAAATGAACTCCCTGATTTCTATATAATAGCTCCCTGCTTTCAGGTCGTCTCCGCAATGACTGCCTTCAGTGTTTGTCTATAAGGGCTGCCTGCTTTCAGCAGAAATTTGTACAAAGACCAAATTTTCTGCCTTCAGCTTTCAGACAATTTTGAGTCTAAATGACCCTCCGACTATGCACGATAACTCTGGAAGTGAGTAACCGATTTAATCAAAACTTTGCACATCGTAATATTCCTTCCAAACTTATATTAAGTTGGAAGAGTTGACCCATCGAAGCACTCCTTTTTGTACTTTGTCCACAAAATATTCAAAAAATATTATACATTAGTTCCGTCCCGCAAACCCTAGGCTGAGGGTACATATCTGAGACTTGTTTATTATACACTTAAGCTTATGGCTAACGAGCATAAAATATGTATGATCGAAATATTGGTTTTGGACCACATGTTTCTTTGGACCAAATCCGTTTCACACAGTTTTGAGTCGATTTATAAATGTCCGTCTGTTTATATATCTGGCTGGCTGGTGCGCACTATAACTCTCGAAAGTTGTAACCAATTTCATCCAAACGTTGCACATCGTTTAGTTCAAGTTCGAAGATGGGGAATTACGGTACACTCCTCCCTCCGACCTATTGATCCACCCATTATGGTATCTTCCCACAAAGGATCAAAATATTCAATATTTATAAATCCAATATCAGGCGATTGGCTGAGGTTATATCTACACTAATTAAAGGAGTAAAGTGATCGACTGACTAAACGATTCATCAACGCCCAGACGAAATGGCTGAAGCTAAAATATTGAAATTTGGGATGAGGGTCACTTAGGGATTCGTAGTCGAGCACAAAAAGCGACTTCTAAACATGTTGATTATATCCTTTAATTAAAAAGTTGTTTTTTAGACTTTTCGATGTTTGCCTTTGATTAAAAAGTCGACTTTTCGATCTTTTGATTTTGTCAAAACATTTCAAAATCGATTTTCGACTTTTACTGACTTATTCAAAATTGATTAAAAATTATTTTTTATATATGAATTAATGAAATATAAAGAAAAGTTCTGAAAAGTGTAATTTTTGGGCAATTTGGGCTTTGTGATAATAAACCAAGTATTTATGAAGAAAATCTAAAGTCGATTCGGCTTCGACTTTTAGACTTTTCAATACAAAATCGATTAATCGATTTACTAATCCCTGGGCTCACTCTTGGTGTCAGATAAGTCTGGGTTTTTGGAAATTCGTACTAGAACGGCACGACAAGTACTAAATACGTGAGTATTTTTCATTGTCCAACCGGTGGAGCTAGAACTAAAATTTGGATTGAGGGTTATTAATGGATTGTAGGATAGATGTATGGACATTCAAACTATAAGTATCCGAAAAGTACTAACGTTACTAAATTTACATTTCGTAGAGCTAAAAATTTTAAATTTGGAATGCGAATTAAGGTTAAGAAGTAGGGTCGATGTAAAGAGGTGGGTTTGAAAGCGTGTACTTATGTATACAAAAAGTACTAAGCTGTACTAAATTTGTTACAATTTGAATTTTGAGAAACGGATGCGCTGGAATCCTGAAATTTTGTGAATTTGGGTGAACCGATAGAGCTGGAACGCTGAAATTTGGAAATAGGGTTACTGTTGGAGTGTAGGATTGGGATATTGATGTAGTTTTGGAAACTCATACTTATGGGTTCTAAACTGTACTAAATTTGGTAAAATTTTAATTTTGGTGAAGGGAATCCTGAGATTTGGAATAAAGATTGTAGTAGTTATGGAAATTTATATTGATGGGTACTAAGTACTAAATTTGGATTTGGGTGAACCTGCATTTGAAATTTCGATTTTTTTTCAAAATAAGTATTACAAGAGTACCCTTGGTGAATGATACCAAATTTAATAGAGAGTTAGATTTCTGTTGCGGTCAGAATTGAGTATGGAGTTTATTTTGGAAATTCGTACTATAAGAGAACATATTAAAATTTTAATTATGGTCGGTATTGGTTTTTAAATAATTCCCTCATTCGCTAACTAAGTAGCGGGTATATGCTAGTGTATATACCAAAAATTATCAATAAATGTAGGTTCATGTCCGGTATTTGGTAAATGAGGACTTAGGGCACGAATTTCAACCGAATATTTTGGGTTTTCATAGAATATCAAATCCTCGCACTTTATATATAATTACTAGTCCACGTTTTGGTACAAACCTATTATAGGTTTTACCATTTTTCACAACAAAGTTACTGTAATTTCGCTATGAGGTGTTTTGATAAATATATATTTAGAAAATGATCAATTTAGATACAAATTTGAATATAGACCTCACATAAAAATACCAACCTAATTTTGCTTTCTTCCCTTAAAGTGGGTGTTCTTTGTCATTCCGGATTCTTGTAGGTAAAACACATTTATTCAGACAATTTATTTAAATAGATCTATGTTTGGAGATAGCGTCTATATAAGGCTTCCGACCAATTTGAGTATTTTTAGGGACACGAAAAATCTTGGTTCATAATTTCTCATACCTTATTCCGTCTGAAATTTTATTATTAATTTCCTCAAATTTACTATTAAATACACATCGATCTTACTGTATGAAGTTTTTAAGTGTTATATGTTAAACTAAAAACTAATAAATGTTATTTTTTTCTTTTTCAGAAAGAACTCAACATTCCCCAACTGGTAAGGTAAATAAAGCTACCGTTTTCTGTAAGATAGAAAATTAAAAATAAAATCATAGCATTACCTCTTTTGGAACATTACAACTTTGTCCTGTTCCAAATCTGTCATGTCCACTTTATTCAGCAATTCTTCTTGTTCACTGCTATAACTCAAGAGTTGTGTATAGACATGGGCTGACATGAAGTTTTTGTTGCTATAGTAAGGATCCTCAGGTTTACGGAAGTACTGGTGGTGTAAACGATGAGCACGCACCCAGTTGTAAATGGAACCCTACAATTACACATAAAAATGTTAATTAAAGAAAATATTTAAAAACACTTGTGTTTTTATCATCTTACTTGACCAGCAATGGTTTGACACAGCATAAGGAAGATTTTCAGACCATTAGTGGCCTTATATGTGCCATGAGCCCATAACCTGTGTGCTCCAGCTGTTGCTCCCAAAATACCCAATACTGTTAATGTCAATGCTAACAAATATTGAATTATAATATTAACACATATTACGTTTTCGTTAAATATATTATAGTATTTTAAATTTATACTCACTGAATACAATTGTCAACCATGTGGCACTGGTCAGCGTAACAAAAATACCATATAGACCCAAAATATGCAAATGTATAAAAAATAATACCGATGGCCAACTGGCCTCACGTTTAAATGATTTCGTCTCCGCCTCCTGCGTTGTTGTTGCACCACCAGTAGTCATTGCTTTCTGTGTTTCCATTTTGTTAATGGATGGATCTATATTCTGAAAAATTCATTAATTATACATTATTACGAAATGATCTGATTTACAAAACATTAACCTCATTGAATGGTTAAATTTAAAATAAAAATATGCAAAGTTATCAATGTAATTCTTAAGTTCTTGTATTTTGTTTTCTTTTGAGTGAAATAAAAGTACTTACGTCAGAATAAGTATTCAACATTGAAATAAATGGGATTTTTGGACGATCGAAATTTGCGGAATTTCAAAAGCAATCACTCAAAAACATACCCCTGAACAAAGTTTACAATTCATTCAAAAACAAGTTCCGAGAATATCCGACATTTTGTAGTTAAATGTTGTTAAAGGCAATTTCGGCTTATAAAGCTGATACCCATCCCTTCTGGTACCTCCTCCACAAATTGTCCGATTTGAATTAAACTTTGTATATGGGTAATATTTCTACCAAATCCAAATTCGATTGGAGCCATCGATACCCTCCCTCTGGTACATACCCCCCCTTGTAAATTTCATATGAAGCTAATGGGAGACCTAACAGAAAAGGTGGCCCTTTAAACCCCATATTCGGATTTAATGTTGGTTTAATAAAATATTACGAACTGCAAACAATGAATCAAATTGGTTATTCAAATTAAATTTACAAATGTTCAAAATGTTGACCCGTTGTGGGGGAGGTAACAGACGGATTGGACCTATGAGTCCCATCTTTGGACTTAATCTAGACTTATTAAAAATATTCAGATTTGTAATGTTTGAATCAAATAAGATATTAGCTTATTGAAAAAAATCAACATATTGACACCTTCTCTTGATATTATAAAACTCATTTTCAGCACAATTTAGACCATCTGTGGATCGATTTTTTACATCTTTGAACTTGATTTGAGTTTGAATCAAATCGAACGTTCCGTTCGCCTAATATTGGATTTAATAAAATATTGAAAATGTTCACCCTTTTGAGGGAGAGGTACCAGAAGGAGTGGACCAGAAGGAGTGGACCAATAGGTACCATATTCGGACTTGATCTAGGCCTGGCAAAGATAATAGATTGTGAAAAAGTTTGTTCAAATCGGATAGTCCGCATGATATTACAAAATTAAATTTCAGAACAATTTTGACACTTTTGTGGGAGAGCTATCGGAAGGAGTGCACCAATATTTCCCATCTTCGAACTTAATTTAAGATTGGAAGAAATATTCCAATGTGCAAAGTTTGGATGGAATCGGTTACTCTCTTCGAGAGTTATCGTACGCATCAGGCAGCCAGACAAGCACAAAGGCGGACAGATGAACCGACAGATATTTACAAATCGACTCCAATTTGAAACGGATGTTGTTCACAGAAATATGAGGTCTGAAACCAATATAACTATTAGGCACATTTTTGCCATAACAAAGTGTGTATACACTTACTTGTGAAGTGCACACTACTTCATATGCGGAAATGGAATACAAAACAAATAAATAATTTTGGTTGGGGAAAAAGAAATCCATTATTTTTATATGAAATATATGACTTTATGTAACATGCTTCGGAATGTCCGATTTGCGCCAAATATACACAGTTTTGTTGTATGATTTGTTACCACTCATAATGCCTCTCTCGTAGAAGTCCTGCTCTCTATTTGAAAAAAAAAACTCTAGTAGTCGATTTTCATAAACCTCCCTAGATACAAATTTTTTTATCATTAAATCAATTTTGCAATGTAAGAAAAAAATGATGATTAAATCCGCTCCCGAAATTTCTGCCGAGTCACTGTAGATGTGTGTGACCTAGCGTTGTCAATCGCTATCTTCAAACGGTCCAGGCTTATCGTGTATGATTTATTTCTCATCTCCAGTCACCTTTAGTCTCTTCAGTCTATCTCATTCCGCTTGGCCAAGGCTTCGCAGATGGAAGTTCGATCCATCCTATTTTTCCGTTAATTGGTGTGGCACCCAAACATCGAGCTTATTTTTGCATCCAGCTTTGTGTAAAAGGCTGAAAACAGTGTTATGGTCGGCAGTGCATTTGTTCCCAAACTATCTCAATCCTACACTCCAACAATAATTTAAATTCCAAAATTCCGGAGTCCATCTCTATCCGTTCATACATAATCATGTTGTACTAAATATCCTAGCACTTAGCACACATAAGTACTAAAATTCCATATTTCAATTCTCCAACACTCCAATAGCAACCATTATTCCAAATTTTAAGTTTCCAAATCACTCTCCGTTCATTCAAATCCAAATTGTACCAAATAAAGTGCCGTTTAATACTTTTCTTGCACATTAATTTTCAAAGCTGTCTCTGTAGCTCAATCCTTCACAGTAATCATATTTCCAAATTTCATGTTTTCAGCTATATCCGTTCGGCCATAATCCAAATTGTACTAAATTTAGTACCAATTAGTAATTTTTGTACCCATACATATGAATTTTCTAAACTACAACAACTTCAACAGCCATTTTAATTCCCAATTTCAGAACACCAGCTCTATTTGTTTACCTAAATCCAACGTGTACCAAATTTAGTACCATTTAGTACTTTTCGTACACATAACTAAGATTTTTTAAAGCTACATCAATCCTGTGCTCCAATAGTAATCCTAATTCTTATTTTGAGGATTCACGCTCAACTGACAATTTTTTTTCCAAATTCAAACAAATTATTTGTTCTTTAGTCCACTTCGCCTAAAGTCCATTTTCGTTTAAGGGGACCCCCCCCCCCTATTCTCGGGGTCAACTTTTTTTTTGATTTATTTCGATTCTACACTAATTCAAGAATGTCACTACAAAATTTCAAGTGAAAATCTCAAGAACTTTTGAATATATAGCCGATTTTATTGTGTCAGCATCAAGTGACGGCTAAAGGGCTTCTTAAACTTTAAACGCGTTTTTCTCTTTTGCGAATGGCGGGCACGATAACTCAAAAACTAATAATGGTTTTTGGTCAAAATTCGGCGATTTTTCAAAACTATTTTTTCAATGGTCCGCCATTTTGGTAATTTTAGAGCGAAGTCAATAATCCTAGTTCATACGAGAGCCAGACATGTACACTTTCTAACACCGTTGGAATTTTCGGATTCCGATGTTCCAGTGAGGAGTTATCATGCCCGCCATAAAAAATAAGGACTTTTCTTTAATTACAAAAAACAACAACAAAACAATAACAACATTTTTTTGTAAATTATTTTTCTTCTCTTTTAAATCTTCAATTATATATATGCAAAGTTACAAACCTTAACAAGCATTTGTATTCATTTACCAGCCCATTGAAAATCTTGAAAAATTAAAATCGAGAATGGGGGGGATTCCCTTAAATTGATACCAATTATATTGTCGTATTTACTTAGGTGTGGGGGTTACACTTAAATATTTAGAGCTGCTTAGGTTTTCATATATTATTTTGCGGAAATAAAGCCCTGATCGCTTTGAAATTTTCCATGAGGGACTAGGTATGGTCAAGGATAACGCCTATAATTTTCAGCGATGATCAGATAATTATATTGGGATAAAGTGGACCGCAAACTTAATTATTTTGTGTTTTTTCCAGTTCATCTGTAAGCCACAATTGAAAGCCGAACATCACCACACAGCCCACGGTGAATTGAATCTGGACAAGTAATTAGTAGGGCTGCACCGAATATATGTAATATCTGTTGACCTCTTATCAGTCAAGAATGTGCAAATATCGCGAAATATAGCCAAGCTCAGAATAGAAAGTTAGATTTTCGTGGAAGTTGTGTAGGGTATCATATGGTCGGCCCCGTCCGACTATACTGCTCCGCTCACTGGTTTATTAAAACTTTTGTCATTTTTAAATGGTGAACGGTGAATTGAATCTGGACAAGTAATTAGTAGGGCTGCACCGAATATATGTAATATCTGTTGACCTCTTATCAGTCAAGAATGTGCAAATATCGCGAAATATAGCCAAGCTCAGAATAGAAAGTTAGATTTTCGTGGAAGTTGTGTAGGGTATCATATGGTCGGCCCCGTCCGACTATACTGCTCCGCTCACTGGTTTATTAAAACTTTTGTCATTTTTAAATGAATATTTTTATAAAAATAAGGACATTAGTACACTCATTTGTAATGTAGGATATTATTGCACTCAAGGTATAACACGATTTTTTATATACAAAATCTATATAATATCCAATTGAAGATGATTTGCGACGCTTGTTTTATTTTTTTAATCACAGTATCACATTTATTGATTATCCTCACATTTTATCTACATACCTATATAACTGCTAAAAAAAGGATTTATTTTTTTTTTATCCAATAATCCTTGCTAAGTTGTTTTTTTGGGTACGAGCTACAATCGTCCGAACACCACACGCTTCCGTTCACAACTAACGCCTATAGAATTATTTTAATCCAATGTACTCAAATCGTAAACGAAAGAAATTAATGAATTCATTAAAAAAATCAAATGAAGAATAATACAATTCTATCAAATATAGTCTAGAGTTTTACATTAAATACGATCCACAAGTCGCAAGGTGACAAAGACCAATTTCAAAAAAGAAAATTAAATTTACATTAAAATTACTTTATATATTTATAAAATCGTAAAACAATTCCATCCAAAAACAAGAAAGAGTCACTAAACTGAATTGTTGAATTTCAATAGAATTCCACGCTTCAATGACCGATCGGACGGGGTTCCTGGTCGTCTTTACAAAATAATAAAAGAAAGTCTAAATGAAAATATCAATGTGTTAAATATTTGTACTTTTCATTTCCGCTTAATTATTTTAAAAAAATACTGCATGACAAATAAAATAAGAATTTTTTGGGTTTTGTTTCATATATTTAAAACAATTATTTCATTTTTGTTAATTCTTGTAAGTCATCTTTGGGTATATCTTTATCCCCATAGCCCCATACTGCATCTTTGTGGGCAAATTCATCGGTTAGGAAACGACTGCCGTCACCGCATTTTTTAGCACGTCTCAAAATCATATCGGGTGAAACGGATTTACCTGAAAAGGAATCGGAATTAATTTTTTTTATTAAAAATTCAATTTAAAATTTATTAAAAACTCACGTCCAGATGCCAAGCCATACTTGGCACAGAAATCAATAAAGGCTGTGGTAATATTTAGGCGATAGCTACCAAACTCTCCAGTTTTATAGTCCCAGGGAAAGACATGATGATAGTTGTGCCATCCCTCGCCCAAAGCAACAAAGGATACAAAAGGACTTTCGGTGGAGCTAATGTTTCTGAAGAGAACAAGAAAATTGGAAAATTGGAAAAGAAGCCTCAGTGATACTGAGGATTTTTTTTCTATAGAAAAAAGAAGCCGCAGTGGTACTGAGAAATT
The DNA here is from genome assembly GCF_032173495.1 of Musca vetustissima. Taxonomy (NCBI): domain Eukaryota; kingdom Metazoa; phylum Arthropoda; class Insecta; order Diptera; family Muscidae; genus Musca; species Musca vetustissima. The sequence continues at coordinate 45,222 of NW_026886239.1, forward strand.
GTCTTTTTTCTATACAAAAAATTCATCCGTACCACTGAGGTGTCTGTTTTCTATAGAAAAATTATTTTTATTTTTTAAAGTTCAACTTACTTATCATATGGTCGCGATCCGAACATATGTGCCACGCTATTGACAAAGAAAGCAGCATTCAGCGTCAATGTAAATCTCAATGTGAAACAAATCCAAAATGAATTCCACAAAGATTCACCCCAAAAATACCATGGTGTCAGTACGGGTATACCAATTGATAAGACAGCAAACAGCGGAATATACCATTTACGTTGGAACATAACCACTTTGTCATTTTCCAAATCGGACATATCGATGACTTTACGCTTTTCCGCCACCTTAGGGTGTGGTGTCAAAAACAACCAACCAACGTGGGCAAACCAAAAGCCACGCTTAGCATTATGGGGATCGGCTTCAGTTTCCGAGAATTTATGATGGATTCGATGATCCAAGGCCCAGGTGTAGGCATCGCGCTAGTTAAGAAAATAGAGATACCTTAGGAATTTTGTAAATCAAATTATTTGTTTCACAACTCACCTGTCCCGCAATGGAAAAAAGCAAGATTAATAAAATACGCAATGGCAGTGAGGCATTATAAGATTTGTGTGACCATAAGCGATGAGCTCCAGCTGTTATACCAATGCCGGATATCCAGATGGTTATAAATACTGCAAATAGAAGTGAGATATATATAATTTTTTTTTCAATGTTTATTTTTTAAATATTAAAAAAATGAAATTCTCTAATAAGTGTTATTCTGTTCGCTGGGTGTATTTTTATTCTCCTCAAACTGTTTCTAATTATTCAATTGACAAGAAATTTTGGGTTAGGTCAAAGTTTAAATTGTTAGCTGTTGACACATTTGTATTAGTTTTTGTTTCATACACACATTTTTTGTTTTCTAATAGAATTTGTAATTAATACAATGTCACCGAAAGAGTGTAGTAAAGTGGTAAATGATCTTGAACAAATTTGAATATTCAATTTATAAATACAGCAAATGAAAAAGTCTACATACACCCCTTGTTTTTTTTTTTTTTTTTTTTGTCACTATCATTAAATAAAATATTTAAGCAAGCAAGTTTGCCTCTTAGCACTGAATTCATTAAATTTTCAATATTGTCCGTTGTTATTGCTTTCACAATTTTAAAATTTCAAGCATTTTTGAATCTAAAAAATAAATGTAAAAAATGGAAGCCTTCAAAGTAGCATCGTAAAAACAAAAAATCATTCCATTCTATTATAGTGATAGTGTATCGGGTCGAACTTGAAATATTCTCCAGGTGGATATCTGAAATACCTAAAATAAATCGGAACTTTTATATGGTGGCTATTTATTACTTAAATGGTCGGGGAAAATGAAATAAAAACCTAAAGACACTCAGGTTATTGAAAATACTGAAAATGTCGCGTGACCTCTATATGAGGTTATGTGAAAACGTGGACTATTGTGAAACATTTTTTACCCGCCAAAGTTCCCAAATTACAACCACTCCTTAATGCTAAAAATTCCGAAAATTGGGGATGACGATATATGGAGATCAAATCTTGACAGATATTGTTAACTTTTTGTACCCAAAAAGAATCAAATTTGAAACCAATATTGATAATTAGACTATTCAGTTTATTTGTAGGGTGTATGAAAATCGTGGGCATTTTGTGAGTAAGGTACTAGATGGAGTAGTCCGAAGAAAAATACACCGTATAGTATAGTTTAAATCAAAGTCACCAGCAAGACAGACGATGGATATTTCTAAGTATAAGATCGAAATATAGAAAATATAGAACGTTCATAGTTCATTTTCGAACCTGACCTTTTTGTATTATTTCTCAATACCCTCCGAAGGTAGTATAATTCCAACAGATGTACAGTCGGACGGAAAAGGTTAAATCGTCTTAGAATCCCATACTTTGTAGGATATAAACTGACAATATCGAGTTCAGAATATCCCCCTTCTATAGGGGGATATAATATAGGGCAACTCCAACAGCAACAGCAATGTTTATAGCCTTCCCCACTCTGTGGTAGAGTGTATTATGCCTTTTTGCATATGTTTGTAACAGGCAAAGGGAAACGAGATAGACATATGGTTCCTTTTGAGAATATGCATAGAATCACTTTCTGAGTCGATTTACGCATGTCTGTCTGTCTATGATCCGATTTGGATGAAAATTTGCTTAGGTCACTTATTTGGCCCAAGGACGAACCCTAGATTTAGATATAGCTCCCATATATATTTTCGTCCGATTTAATGTAAATGGTGCACCTAAGTCTCAATATATCTTTCGATTTGCACGAGATTTGACACAGCGTAATGAATTAGGTCTAGAATGATACGTGCTATATAAGAAGGTAGCCTTTAAAGTGTGTACTTATGTGTTCGAAAAGTGCTGAAAGGAACTGAATATTGTACATGTAGGTATTTGCTAAAATACATAATCGGAATTCTGATTAATTTTGAATCTGTATAATGGAAATGCTTATGTGTATGAAGTGTAGTAAATGGTAATAAACTTGATACTAGATGTAGGAATACTTGTAGAGTTGGGTAGTTCCGGAACGAACTAGTTCATTGGAATTATTCCGAGAAAGGAACGATCGGAACTAGTTCCAGCTCTTTAATTAATATAGTTCCATTTTCTGATCTCGTTCTTTTTTTCTTTTCCTTTTTTTCTCGTTCTTTTTTTCTGATCTCGTTCCTTTATTCCCATATTCTTCATTCGTTCGTATTTTAAATTACATAAGTAGTTAAATTTAATTTTCTTTTTGTTTTAAATATTTTTATTTATTTATAAAAAAAAGTATTTTGTGCTTATCGTCCTGCAGTTGAATTCTGTAGCATCGTTTCATTTTTTTTTTCTCATTTTTGTACTATTTTAAATTTTTGCATTTATTAACAAATCAACACGGAACTATGTGAGCGAAAAAAAAACAAAAAGAACAATGAAAGAGAGTGTCGGAACTATATGGAGCGAAGGAACTATTTGGAGCAAAGGAACTATAAAGAGCAAAGGAACTATATGGAACAAAGGAACTATATATGAAAAAAAAAAAACAAAAGAAAACTAAAAAAAGAACGATGAAAGAGCAACTATGTAGTAGTCGAAACTATATGGAGCAGAGGAACTATATGGAAAAAACGAAAAAAAAAAACAAAAAGAACGATGAGAGAGATTGAAAGGAACTATGTAGGAGTCGGAACTATATGGAGCAAAGTAACTATAAAGATCACAGGAACTGTACGGAGTAAAGGAACTATATGGAGCAAAGGAACTACATTAAGGAACTAGTTCATTTTTAAAAAATTAAGAAGAATGATCGATCCGCTAAATAATCTAGATTGCCCAACTCTAAATACTTGTCCAAAATCATAAAGATCCCGGGGGGTTATCCAAAAAAAGTGGACCGATATCGATAAATATTACTTGAGAGAGATTTCCTACAAAATTGGAATAAAAAAAATTACAACCATTTCAGTTTTATTTATTTCTCGATCGAAATGAGCTACATGATCGACTTGAAATGATAAAGGAAGCCAGAAGGAACCTACAAGCCCACTGTTTAAGTAAGAATCGCCTTTATATGCATTGTTGGGAAATTCATCCTTTGAACGCTCGTGTTCATTGTGTTTGTTTGCATACTCATTAGAAAACTGCATACTCCTTAATGTTACAACATTGAACTGTCAGTTTTCTAATGAGTATTGTTTTGCGCCAATGTCACTTTACAGCATTGTTTTTGTTATTGTTCATCGCCTTCTCGTCACGATCGCTACACGTAACACAGGTAATCTGTTCATCCTAATTTTCTTCCCCTATTACTATTTATATTTATATATCAATAAAATTCTGGAATCAGAAACTAAAACGGTCGTGTTTTATTTCTTTCCCTTTTTCGAAACGCAATTTCGGCGCCTAAACATTTTGGTCCTATCGAACCGGATTCGAGCTTTGGAAGCAGAATTCTATTTGGCTTTTAGTAGTTTTCATTTCAATAAAATAAACAACAACACAACATCATCACCATCCCTATACATCATCATCCCTCATTCATCTTCATCAACTGCATCATCGTCATCTTTAAGAAACATCAACAAAACAACAAGTAGGTGAGTGCAGTGTGTTTTAAAAAATTGTGAGCTCGCGAAAAGAATAATAAACAAACAAAAAAGTCCAAAGTCCAAAATACCAAAAATCAAATTTTACAAAAACAAAGGTAGCTTTACAACAAGTCGCTATCCCTATTTTTTCGTTCGTCGCCTTTAATTCTTCGTTTGTCCATTATTGAACAGTGATAACAAAAAACAAATATTTTTGTTCCAAATAAATATTGTGGTAAAAGTGAGAAAAAATTACTTAAGAAGTGTTTTTTTTTAAATTCTGTGTGGTCAATATTATTATTAAAATTTAATTAACGTTTGTGTTAAATTTTGATAATTTTATTAATAACATCGACCTAATTTTAATAATAAATATTAAATTCCAAAATATTATTTACCTATTACCACTGTCTTGTGCGAATAATAATAGAAAAATAAACGTGCCCTTTCCCTTTAATATTCGCATATATCCCTGTTCAATAATACACAATACAATACACGTATATACGCTAGCGACATATTTACGTTGTACGGTCGCTTGTCTGTTTACTGCAGTACCATACACACACGCTACACACATACCTACTAATATCGTAATAGGCAGCCGTCGCTTGCCTACGATAAATATAATTTTTTCGTTTTTCTTTTGTTTGCGTGTACGCTACACTAATCGGGTCGGTCGATTGTGGCGTGTTGGCACGTTTGGAACAAAGTAATAATTTTTCTTAAATTGAATTAGTAGTGTGTGTATGATTAGTTGAAATATAATTGTGTAATATAATCACGCCTTACACCCTACAGTCCGCATTGATCGAAATTCATATAAATAATAATTTTTGGTATTATTTATATTGAATTTAATAAAAATAATATAAATTTGATATTTTTTATATATATTTATATTTATAAATCATTTATTTTGATTTAAATTCTCAAATTCAGTGGAAATTTTGTAAATATTTTTAAACTTTTTCGCAATTTTGTGGATTTTTCGTTATTTTTTCTGGAAAATTAAGCTTTTTCGTATAGTTTATTGGCTATAATTTTGAAAATTTGATCGATTTGTTGCATAATAATTCGTTCCTTTTTGGTTTTTATTCAACCGTTTGTGGTTATTTGGTATATTCTTTGGGAATATTTTGGAAATTTTTGGGGAAGAAATTTATTTTGTCGTAGCGATTTCAATTTGTTGTCAGCTTTTTTTGTTGGAAAAGCTTTGGTTTCAATTCTAACTAAATAGTTTTTTCTTTTTGATAATTTCTCGTGTTCGTGCGATTAAAAATAAATTGTAATCATGCCTTCTACTCCTCTAAATACCTACATCAGAGTTTCTGACGCTCTAGTCAAAATGTGTGATAAACTTCGGGCTTTGAAGGAAGAAGATGTAGATATCTTTATTTTAGAAATTAGAAGTACGGAATTGAGTAAAAAATGGGCAAACGTGGAAAATTCTTTTGAAAAATGTATTTTCTTTTTGGAATCGTCTGAGGATTCGTGTCAAGAAGATATTGAGTCTGTAGAATCAAAGCAGGAGGTCGTTTATGACATGTATATGGATTGTCTGGCAATGATAAACCGTGCCTTGCACAAACTTCGGCAAGGAAACGTTGAATTAAATCGGGATCCGTCTGATATTCCTCAAGAAGTCCAGACACAGTCTGCACCTCCTAAGGAAGTCCAGGCTAGCGATACTGATTTAAATAAAACGAACTCGTCCACCCACACTTGTCGAAATGTGGGTAGTCAGGCCGCTAGCTCCCCAATAGCAGGTATTGGGAATCCTAGAGGTAATTCGAGTTTTAATGTCGATCCTCCGAATTCAGATATGGTTCATAATCTGGTGTTGCCTCCTTGTGATACGGATGTCTTCGAGGGCGATTTTCTTTCGTGGCCAACCTTTAGAGATCTTTTTAGCGCGGTCTATATAAACAATGCTCGATTGAGTGATATCGAGCGTCATTGTCATTTGACACGAAATACTAGAGGGGAAGCTCGCGAGATTGTTTCTAAATTCCCCTTAACGAACCGTAGTTTTGCTCTGGCGTGGAACGCGTTGAAAGCCACATATGATAATCCTCGGTTGTTAATTCATAATCAGTTTAAAATATTATTCGCTCTTCCGGTACTTGAAGTTGAAACAAGTTCGGGTCTTAAACAAATCCAGCGTGGTATCAATGGTTGCTTGTCCGCAATGTCCATTTACGACGTTCGTACGGATAATTGGGATCCGTTCTTAGTTTTTATTTGTCTTCAAAGGCTTCCGAAAATTACACAGACATTGTGGGAGCAAAGTGTTAAAGACAAATCATCTGTTTCGCTTTGGGAAGACCTCGATAGGTTTTTAACGGAACGGATTCAAACACTCATGTGTCTCCATGGTATGCGAGGGAATGATTCGGTCAAAAAATCTAACGTTAACAAATTCCAAACCCACGTCTCGCAAACTCGTCCTTATCGTAATTCCCCACCATCTCCTAAGAATGAATGTATTCTTTGCCCTCAAAAGTCCCATCAGCTTTTTGAATGTCCTCGATTTAAAAGTATGTCGCTATCGACTAGATTTTCCATAGTGAAACGTCGCAGATTGTGTGTGAATTGTTTGCGTAGGGGGCACGAGGTTAAAACTTGTATTAGTCAGCATCGGTGTTCGAAATGTAGGCGAAACCATCACACATTATTGCATCGTAGTGGCACATCACCCAATAATTCAATTTCTTCGGTTGGTTCGGTAAACCGAAACTCTACAAACTCACTCCCTATCAATCCTTCTGTCCCATCCACATCAACTAGTGCTTCTCGGCAAGTTTTCCACACGGCTCAGAATAAATCCGTTCTATTGGGGACAGCTATTGTAAATGTCGTCCATTGTGGTATTTCGTATCCCGCTAGGGCTTTAATAGATCCAGCATCAGAATCATCGTTTCTGACTCAAGGCTTGCAGAATAGGTTGAAGCTCCCTGTAAGTTCAACAGATGTCACTGTTTCTGGGGTGAATTGTGCAATTTCGGCCAATTCTAGTAAAATTTGCTCGTTGCAAATTGGAAGTCGTTGCGATCCTTCAGTGGTTTTAGAAACTCGTGCAGTGGTTTTGCCGTCCATTTCGGGGAATTTGCCCACGTTTAATATTTCGTCGGATTTAAGAGCCCAAATGCCAAATATTCGTTTGGCAGATGATGATTTGTTTAATTCACGTCCTGTGGAACTTCTCTTGGGATACAAGTCCGCATCCAAAAATTATGTTGGAGGGTTCTCAGTCAATTCTTTCTGGGACTTTGCTGGCTCAAAATTCAATTTTCGGGTGGCTTGTAACTGGACCCATCCCATCGTCGGAGATTCGTGCCTTTGCCACTTTAGTTGCCCGCAAAAATTATATTAGAAATTATATGGTTAGATCGAATAGATCGCGGCGATCCACTTTTGGCCGCTACTAATTGGAGTAGCGTAAATCGGGGTACCTTGATGCGACCGATAACAATGTGTTCGTGCATCTTTTATCGAAAGTAAACTGTTTTGTTCGACGGAATCTCTTGCTGCAATGTCGTAGCTGAGTAAAATTCCTTTTAAGGCATTAACTACAACTGGTGTAGATTTCGTTGTTCCTTCCAAGGTAAATTCTTTCACAGACCCGTTTTGCAAGATTAACAAAGGATATGTTGGTGTATACCTGCGTTTCTTACCAAATTTATTCCACTCGATATTTTTGAAAAATAGTACAACTTTTGAGGCCGTTTCGCGTGATTTACGTCTAAAGTTGGTGCATATAAATTGTGAAAATCGTGATTCCATTTCGCTGCTTTGGTACTCAGGGACTATCGTAGTATTTTATTCCAGCTGGTGTTCCACATTCGGGTGGACTCTGGGAAGCAGGAATAAAAAATTTCCCCTCCAGAAACTGTCGTAATTGACTAACCTATATTGCTTGTGTATAGGTTTCGTAAAGTTCAAAGCTTTCTAATTTGGTTTGAAGTCGTCGTAATTCATAACGAGAAATTGCACGGCAATGGTTGTCACGTCAGACGTTGACGTTCGGTCGACAACGGGCATTGTAAAGCGGTCTATTTCTAAATTGTTTGCATTGAAACAGAAACGGAATCCGTCACTGCGGATCCGAATCTATAGTCAAAAATGTCTAAAAGAAACTAAAATAATATCGAAATCCGTCTCTGCGGATTTAAGCAATGTTCAACCCGTAACTGCGGGTTCTTTCGTACCTGGTAATCAAAAATATGAATCTATAAATGTGGGTTCAATCGCGATCACTTCCATGGACAATCACGCCATGTTCGTATGGTTGAATCAGGGAGAACGTCCGTTACTGCGGGCGACTCGTATGCTCCCCAGAAACATAGTTGTATTATAAGTAAGCTAACTGTTTCAAGTTTGAATTTGAAAAAAAAAAATCAAAAATCTCAATTGCTCACCCACACTGCACCGCCTACCATATTATTATATATTACTTTAAGTAACTATCAAAATTGAATATCTGTGTTACAACATTAATAATGTTGCAAGGTGGGCGCCAATGTTTAAGTAAGAATCGCCTTTATATGCATTGTTGGGAAATTCATCCTTTGAACGCTCGTGTTCATTGTGTTTGTTTGCATACTCATTAGAAAACTGCATACTCCTTAATGTTACAACATTGAACTGTCAGTTTTCTAATGAGTATTGTTTTGCGCCAATGTCACTTTACAGCATTGTTGTTGTTATTGTTCATCGCCTTCTCGTCACGATCGCTACACGTAACACAGGTAATCTGTTCATCCTAATTTTCTTCCCCTATTACTATTTATATTTATATATCAATAAAATTCTGGAATCAGAAACTAAAACGGTCGTGTTTTATTTCTTTCCCTTTTTCGAAACGCAATTTCGGCGCCTAAACACCCACCATTATGTAACGTATTTCACCGTTGGTTAAGCGGCTTACATATGTCGATACTCGATATGTTGTATTTATATCGTTTTTTTTTACAAAATTGCATCTACGAGAAATATTCAACTGTTCGACTTTGTCATCACCCCAGAATATCACATTTCAGCGAAGAACACCAAAATGTGGGGGTTACCATATATACCAAATATCCTAGGAGTAGTAACAATGTATGTACAAAATTTATCTTAAATATTGCGAGCCAAGGGGTTTCATCCTCATAAAGATTTTTCACCACCAATATCATCAGTTCGATGTTGTTGCATATATATGTAAATCGCGGAAAGATAACAAAACATAGATTTTTTTAATTTCATAAGATTTTTTACTGTTTTTAAGATTATTTGTTTAGAATTTATAGAGCGTGTAATCAGCTATTTTGCTCGCACCATTTTCCCTCTCAGAAAATCCGATGAAAGTCATGTCAATATTTCTCAACCCACTGTGCTCTAAATATTGAAATTCAATTAATATATACACGTGATTTTTTGTTTGCATCTCTAACGAACTATTTATTGATAAATTTTCATATTCATAGATAATTGAATGTCTGTTTGTCTGGCTATATTCACATCTAACTATGTAAATTGTTTGAGTGTGTCGAACAATTATTAACTGAATGAAAAATAACATTAAATTAATGGCATTTAATAAAAACCAAGCATATACGGCTGTCATTGTATCTCCGAGCATACAACAACGTGGAACAATGTTGCCAATGTTTACATCATTGGTGGGCATTTAACGGCTACAGCAACAAATTTTTATTGGCGTTTTTAATTATAACAATGCATACAGTCTAAATAGCTGACAGTCATTTGATTTTGGAATTGGAATAGCATATTTGAAAAAATCAAAACAACATGTTGTGCAAGAAATACACTGTTGAAAAAAATTTTGATAGGAGATCGGTACTGAGGGTATGGAGTTGTAGAACGTTCACTTACAGCATCAACGATTCCATCACGATTTTACAGTGTGATTTTTTAGCTATTTTCTTTTTGGAAACTCTAATTTAAACATATTACGGACCATTCGTGTTCTGGTAAACAATTTGAGGTTGGTATATAATATATTTAAATCTCAAATTAAGATTTTATTATACAGACGAGATTTTTACTTTAATATTTTCAATTGCCTCCAATATTTTTTGGCAGTGTATTCCACTACATAACCCACATTCTGCATTGAATCAATGTATTTAAACAATTCACAAGTTTTGAATATTCTTTGGCATTTTAATACTCCAATGATTGTTTTGAAAATTTCCGAGAGCGTCGTCGTCGTCATCAACACTTCCACAAATAGCAACAAACTTAACTTGTCTGTCTGGAACTTATCGTCTGGTGTTTGTTTTGTTTATTCTTATCGAATAGCCAGCCAGACAAACATATTTTTTCTTGTTGTTGTATTTTTTAAAGTTATTTTGTTTAGTTTAGTTTTGTTTTGTTTTTTTTTTTTTTTTTTTTTGAAGCATGCTTATGATAAAAACTAATATTTATTAATAATTTTAGAAAATGCTTACTAATGGTTGCTTTATTGTGGTGGAGTAAAAAAATGGGTAGTTATTAATTTTTGAGAAATTTTAGATAAAATTAATAATAAACGATTTATTAATTTTCTAAGATAATATAGTAGCAATTGTTGTTACTGAGTCGCTTTTTATTCAATAACATATGACTGCATATTGTAAATATTTTGTTCTAGTAGCGTGCATGAACGTTTGACATTTGCCACACAATTTGAAATCAATGGCTGGAAATCAGCAGTAATAAATAATAAGTAAAACTAATAAAATTGCAGTTATTTACGACTTGATCGAAAATTTTATACACACATGTTTTTTTATTCGTTTTACATAAGGTAGGGGAGACTGGGGCAACTTCGGCACTTTTTTTTTAGAGCTCTATATCTCAGTACTTATTGAACATATATAACAACTTTATGGCTGATGATGATTTGTTTAATTCACGTCCTGTGGAACTTCTCTTGGGATACAAGTCCGCATCCAAAAATTATGTTGGAGGGTTCTCAGTCAATTCTTTCTGGGACTTTGCTGGCTCAAAATTCAATTTTCGGGTGGCTTGTAACTGGACCCATCCCATCGTCGGAGATTCGTGCCTTTGCCACTTTAGTTGCCCGCAAAAATTATATTAGAAATTATATGGTTAGATCGAATAGATCGCGGCGATCCACTTTTGGCCGCTACTAATTGGAGTAGCGTAAATCGGGGTACCTTGATGCGACCGATAACAATGTGTTCGTGCATCTTTTATCGAAAGTAAACTGTTTTCTTCGACGGAATCTCTTGCTGCAATGTCGTAGCTGAGTAAAATTCCTTTTAAGGCATTAACTACAACTGGTGTAGATTTCGTTGTTCCTTCCAAGGTAAATTCTTTCACAGACCCGTTTTGCAAGATTAACAAAGGATATGTTGGTGTATACCTGCGTTTCTTACCAAATTTATTCCACTCGATATTTTTGAAAAATAGTACAACTTTTGAGGCCGTTTCGCGTGATTTACGTCTAAAGTTGGTGCATATAAATTGTGAAAATCGTGATTCCATTTCGCTGCTTTGGTACTCAGGGACTATCGTAGTATTTTATTCCAGCTGGTGTTCCACATTCGGGTGGACTCTGGGAAGCAGGAATAAAAAATTTCCCCTCCAGAATCTGTCGTAATTGACTAACCTATATTGCTTGTGTATAGGTTTCGTAAAGTTCAAAGCTTTCTAATTTGGTTTGAAGTCGTCGTAATTCATAACGAGAAATTGCACGGCAATGGTTGTCACGTCAGACGTTGACGTTCGGTCGACAACGGGCATTGTAAAGCGGTCTATTTCTAAATTGTTTGCATTGAAACAGAAACGGAATCCGTCACTGCGGATCCGAATCTATAGTCAAAAATGTCTAAAAGAAACTAAAATAATATCGAAATCCGTCTCTGCGGATTTAAGCAATGTTCAACCCGTAACTGCGGGTTCTTTCGTACCTGGTAATCAAAAATATGAATCTATAAATGTGGGTTCAATCGCGATCACTTCCATGGACAATCACGCCATGTTCGTATGGTTGAATCAGGGAGAACGTCCGTTACTGCGGGCGACTCGTATGCTCCCCAGAAACATAGTTGTATTATAAGTAAGCTAACTGTTTCAAGTTTGAATTTGAAAAAAAAAATCAAAAATCTCAATTGCTCACCCACACTGCACCGCCTACCATATTATTATATATTACTTTAAGTAACTATCAAAATTGAATATCTGTGTTACAACATTAATAATGTTGCAAGGTGGGCGCCAATGTTTAAGTAAGAATCGCCTTTATATGCATTGTTGGGAAATTCATCCTTTGAACGCTCGTGTTCATTGTGTTTGTTTGCATACTCATTAGAAAACTGCATACTCCTTAATGTTACAACATTGAACTGTCAGTTTTCTAATGAGTATTGTTTTGCGCCAATGTCACTTTACAGCATTGTTGTTGTTATTGTTCATCGCCTTCTCGTCACGATCGCTACACGTAACACAGGTAATCTGTTCATCCTAATTTTCTTCCCCTATTACTATTTATATTTATATATCAATAAAATTCTGGAATCAGAAACTAAAACGGTCGTGTTTTATTTCTTTCCCTTTTTCGAAACGCAATTTCGGCGCCTAAACACCCACCATTATGTAACGTATTTCACCGTTGGTTAAGCGGCTTACATATGTCGATACTCGATATGTTGTATTTATATCGTTTTTTTTTTTACAAAATTGCATCTACGAGAAATATTCAACTGTTCGACTTTGTCATCACCCCAGAATATCACATTTCAGCGAAGAACACCAAAATGTGGGGGTTACCATATATACCAAATATCCTAGGAGTAGTAACAATGTATGTACAAAATTTATCTTAAATATTGCGAGCCAAGGGGTTTCATCCTCATAAAGATTTTTCACCACCAATATCATCAGTTCGATGTTGTTGCATATATATGTAAATCGCGGAAAGATAACAAAACATAGATTTTTTTAATTTCATAAGATTTTTTACTGTTTTTAAGATTATTTGTTTAGAATTTATAGAGCGTGTAATCAGCTATTTTGCTCGCACCATTTTCCCTCTCAGAAAATCCGATGAAAGTCATGTCAATATTTCTCAACCCACTGTGCTCTAAATATTGAAATTCAATTAATATATACACGTGATTTTTTGTTTGCATCTCTAACGAACTATTTATTGATAAATTTTCATATTCATAGATAATTGAATGTCTGTTTGTCTGGCTATATTCACATCTAACTATGTAAATTGTTTGAGTGTGTCGAACAATTATTAACTGAATGAAAAATAACATTAAATTAATGGCATTTAATAAAAACCAAGCATATACGGCTGTCATTGTATCTCCGAGCATACAACAACGTGGAACAATGTTGCCAATGTTTACATCATTGGTGGGCATTTAACGGCTACAGCAACAAATTTTTATTGGCGTTTTTAATTATAACAATGCATACAGTCTAAATAGCTGACAGTCATTTGATTTTGGAATTGGAATAGCATATTTGAAAAAATCAAAACAACATGTTGTGCAAGAAATACACTGTTGAAAAAAATTTTGATAGGAGATCGGTACTGAGGGTATGGAGTTGTAGAACGTTCACTTACAGCATCAACGATTCCATCACGATTTTACAGTGTGATTTTTTAGCTATTTTCTTTTTGGAAACTCTAATTTAAACATATTACGGACCATTCGTGTTCTGGTAAACAATTTGAGGTTGGTATATAATATATTTAAATCTCAAATTAAGATTTTATTATACAGACGAGATTTTTACTTTAATATTTTCAATTGCCTCCAATATTTTTTGGCAGTGTATTCCACTACATAACCCACATTCTGCATTGAATCAATGTATTTAAACAATTCACAAGTTTTGAATATTCTTTGGCATTTTAATACTCCAATGATTGTTTTGAAAATTTCCGAGAGCGTCGTCGTCGTCATCAACACTTCCACAAATAGCAACAAACTTAACTTGTCTGTCTGGAACTTATCGTCTGGTGTTTGTTTTGTTTATTCTTATCGAATAGCCAGCCAGACAAACATATTTTTTCTTGTTGTTGTATTTTTTAAAGTTATTTTGTTTAGTTTAGTTTTGTTTTGTTTTTTTTTTTTTTTTTTTGAAGCATGCTTATGATAAAAACTAATATTTATTAATAATTTTAGAAAATGCTTACTAATGGTTGCTTTATTGTGGTGGAGTAAAAAAATGGGTAGTTATTAATTTTTGAGAAATTTTAGATAAAATTAATAATAAACGATTTATTAATTTTCTAAGATAATATAGTAGCAATTGTTGTTACTGAGTCGCTTTTTATTCAATAACATATGACTGCATATTGTAAATATTTTGTTCTAGTAGCGTGCATGAACGTTTGACATTTGCCACACAATTTGAAATCAATGGCTGGAAATCAGCAGTAATAAATAATAAGTAAAACTAATAAAATTGCAGTTATTTACGACTTGATCGAAAATTTTATACACACATGTTTTTTTATTCGTTTTACATAAGGTAGGGGAGACTGGGGCACCTTCGGCACTTTTTTTTTAGAGCTCTATATCTCAGTACTTATTGAACATATATAACAACTTTATGGCTGATTATTGTCCTCTGACTCTTAATTATCAAAAATAGTTCCAAAAAGATATATAAAAATAGTATTAGTTAAAAAATTTTTCAGTTTTGTAAAAAAAGTCAAATTCGCCGAATGTGCCCCAACCCGGGGTACCTTCGGCATTTGATGGGGCACATTCGGCACCATAGTCATAGCCGGGTAATTGTCATCGCTATCAGTCTGGTTGAAATTCTGATCCTCTAAAGGCTCTATTTGGTTTTAATACGCCACACAATGTTTGAATTATACGGCTTTATTTTCTAGCGGCGGACGTTTACATCTCAAGGTCGCACACACCATCAGAAATAGAGGTTTTCTATCGCATTTTCGTCAATACAAGCACGTTTGATCTTATATATGCATTTTCGGGCCATATTAAAGGATTAGTTTTAAAGACAAACTCAAAAACATTTTAAGGAAATACTATTGCACAATCTGTATATGGCCGAATGTGCCCCACTTTAAAATGCCGAATGTACCCCGAATGTACTTTTTATAGTTTTTTTCATTTTTTTCGATCAGATTTGTAAAAACATTATATTTTTAAATATTTTTATAATAATACACATCGTAGTTAACAACTTTTTAATAATATTGTCTTAAAATTTGTAAAAGATGTATACACGAAATACTTACGAAATGGAATTGAAATATTACAGAAACATCTATAAAAATACAAAAATCTATGTATCTAAATAAGCTTATTAGCTAGAACTTTCAAACTTTGTGTCAGTTATTTATTTCGATATTCGATACCTATGTATCGAAACTAGTGATGTACGGTGAGAGCTTCATATTGAAAACGCGATTGCCGAAGGTGCCCCGATGCCGAAGGTGCCCCAGTCTCCCCTATATGTTTTTTATCAAAGACGTTTCGCTTTTAATGTTGATCGGATCGATTATTCAAATAAAATTTACAATACCGATACTTCGTATGTATGCGGGAAGGGAATAAAAATATATCAGAATTGCAATTATATATTTTAGCAATTACGTACAGGTTCCACATTTAGTTCCATTCAGCACGAACAAATAAGTACACATTTTCTGACCACTTCCATACCACCACCAACACTAATTTTAGTACTTCTTTTTAACTCCCCGTCAGAGACCCACATTCCAAAATTTAGGTTCCCAGCTCTCTTCATTACCCAAATCCAAATTTAGTGTATTTTTTATTATATTTACTATTCGTACACAAAAATTCGAGTTTCCAACGTTTTCTCCATAACTCAATACTACACACAAACAGTAATCTAATCTCAGGATTCCAGCTCTATCCATTAAACCAAATCCAAATTGTACCATAAGAATTTCTAAAACTACATCAATCATACACTCTAACAGTAATCTTAATTCTACCAAAGTCCAAGTTTTACCAAATTTAGTACTCATAAGTACGATTTTCCAAATGTACCTCATCCTGCTTTGAAATAGTAACCTTAAGTCCAAATTTAAGAATTCCAGCTCTGTCTGTTCACTAAAAATCAAATTGTACCAGATTTAGTACGAATCTGCACATTTCGTACCCATATTTCAAACCTATCTCAATATTCCTAACCTGCTTTCAAATAGTAATCGTAAGTCCAAATTTAATAAGTAAGATTTTTGCATTTTCTATACGCCCAACTAAATGCAAATATTGCCAAATTTAGTACCATTTTGAACTTTTTTATACATAAGTACGAATGTCTTAAACTTATAATTGTCTAGCAGTGACCCACAATCCAAATTTCTGAATTGTAGCTCTTCCCGTTCGTTTGTGAGCAAATTACAGGTCGCATTTATGTTCCGAATTGGATGGAATTTGGCACAGGTCACTATTTGACCCAAGGACAAAATTTTGCACAGCGTGCTGATTTAGGTCCACATTGATGTATGCGAAGTTTGGTTGAAATCGGTTCAGATTTATATATAGCTCCCATATATATTTTCGTCCGATATTATGTAAATGGTGCACCAAACTACCTAGATTTGTCCGATTGAGACAACATTTTGCTCAGCGCACTGAATTAAGTACAAAATGACGTATGCGAAGTTTAGACGAAATAGATTCAGATTTAGATACAGCTCCCATACATATTTCGGCCGATTTTATATAAATGGTGCACCAAAGACCAAACGTTTCTCCATTTGCGACAGCATGTCGGTCCAGATTTCAATTATTTTTGCCCGATTCATATGAATGGTACAGAACCGACTCTAACTCCCTTCGATGAAAATTATATTTTGCATATATACATAGATACAGATCACATATTTAATTTCGTCCTATTTCATGGTCCTTCGACCTCAAAACTACTACGTCTATTACAATAATAATCTTAATAGCATATTCGGCCCTGACCGACTTTACTACTTTCCTTACTTTTTTTTTGGGATTTTTTGCGCTTTTTGAAACAAATTGGCTGTAACTATTTATATTGAATTATGTTGCAGGGTAGACGCCATATAAACGGACCCCTTTATTTGGTATTTTGGAGATTTGAGCACTTTTTTCAACCAAATCGGCTATATTTCACATTTAATTAAGATGTGCCGTAGTTTTATATCCATAATCCCAAAACCATCGATTTCATGCTATTTCGATGACAAATTCTGCTAAGAAATTTAATATTTATTTTTGTCATATGTCTGATACGCCATTTTGGATTCATTTATTTGGATTTTCAAATTTCGATGTCACGTTTGTAATCAGTGATCTCTACTAAACATGTTTAAAAATTATCTGATTAATTAACTCTAAAAATTTGTGACCGTCATTTTCGATTCATTCTATTGAATTTTTTACTATTTTCTTGCAGAATCGTAATCAGAGTCCCCGAAAGTCGAATTTATTTATTTCATAATTATGTCCCAAATTTGGAATCTATGGCCCATAGTGCATTGGTTAAAAATTACACATTTCCCCCACTAATAAATCCTTGTTTTATAAAAACAACATTATGTCTGACTATTTTAAATAAAAACAAAATATTCGTCCCGAAACGAACTAGTTGAAATATATATATATATAGAATATATATATATATAGAATATATATATATATATATATATATATATATAGAATATATATATATATATATAGAATATATATAAAAATAAATAATAAAATAGATTTTTTCCGTTCATTGACCACGTTCACTGACTTATATTAATGAAAGATTGAACTGAAATAGGTTTTCTTTTGCGAAGCCCCACAAAAAACATTCATTTGAATTCGATCCCTTTGATTTATTTTTTTAAAACTACGATACAACATGAATAACTCGGATTTGATTGAATTTAGACACCAAACTGAAATTCGATAGAAAACATCAGCACATTTCAGACTGTTGACTACAATGTGTTCTGAACCAATTTCAATGCTGACAAAGAAATGAGTTCAGATATATATCACAGATTGAAATCTTGATTGTAAATCTCTGCTTTTCCGTTGGATTTGTAGAACTAATTACGAAAGAACTACTCCGAATCAGAAACGATCGGTACTAGGTCCTGCTCCTTCGTTCACTTAGTTCCTTTTGATCCAATCGTCAATATCTCTCATTCCTTTCGCTAATGTCATTCATTTTTTGCTCATACATCTACATATTCACATCAGTTCATGTAATATTAATTAAATATCTGCTTTTCCGTTGGCTTTTTAGAACTAATTACTAGAACTGTGTCGTTCCGGGGCAGACTATTTCAAACGAACTATTCCGAATCAGGAGCGATCGGTATTATATCCTACTCCTTCGTTTCCCTGGTTCCTTTCAATTCAAACGTCAGTTTCTCTCATTCCTTGCCTGCTGTCATTTTTTCGCGCATACACCTAGATCATCTACCGGTTCATGCAACATTATTTGTCCCTTTCATTTATTGAAAGGCTCCAAAGTGTCAAAATTAATTTTTCAAAATTTTTGTGAATTCAAGAAAGGAGTCAATTGCTCATCAATTTAAATAAACTTAGAATGTTAATATAAAGTAAATATTAAATCTTGTTCGTTTCACAAATAACACATATTTTTAACGAAAAGGTAGAATAAGAAACATGGACGACTGTATCGAACTGTTGTATACCAATGAACGATTGAACTAAAAGAAACTAGTTCTATTTCAAAAAATAATCAAACCGCTTAATGACCCTCTATTAATCACAAACTCTTAAATAGTCATAATTTTAAATCAATCCATACTTACACCATGCAATTGTATATAATTTTGCCGAGAATAACAAATATAAGCCATATACCGCCGACGAGTGTAAAAATACTTGTGCACCCAAATCTGGCCATCTAATCTTTGGTATATATTCTTCTTCAACTGGTGTGGTATCTTTGGTTTCTTTTTGTATTTCTTTGTAGACAGCATTCTCTTCCTCGTAGCCCAATGATCCGTCCTTATCTGTGATGGCCACTGATGCTGTCTTGCGATGAATAATAATACTGCTGTTGCTGTTGTTGCCATTCGATTTTTCATTACCATTACAATCTAATTGTGTGGGCGTTGTTGTATTTGGTTTAAGGTTACATGTTGTTTGTGCTGCAGCATTTGGACATTGACTAGATTCCGAACATTTTGCACCATTAGAGGTATCTGTTGTTGTTGTAGTAGGTGTTGAAAGGCACATTTTGTATTATTTTATTTGTGATGATTATGACGAATAGTGATTTACAGTTGTTGTGATATCTATGTGGAGCTATATGATGGTAGTCAGCTTTTTGTATTATCCTATAAGAAAAGACAATAATAAAAAATTTATAACAAATTGAATTGTATTTAATATTAATATATACATTTTTTAAAACTATATAGTTATGCTTTATTATAAAATAATATTATTTTATAGAAAGAAGTGAAGCAAATTTAGTAAAAACTTAAGCATATTTTTCTTCAATCAATTTCATTTTAATTATAACGCTGATTAAGTGAATTGGAACAAATTTATAGTTTTTATTTTTTATAGTTGCAGTCATATCTAGAAATACTTTCCCCTTGCAGGTGTTTCCTTATCATTATTTTTGGTATTAATGTTGTATTATCTATTGACAGAAAGCTAACTAGTTCAATAAATCAGCTTATCATTAAAAAAACATAGATAATGTCGTAGAGTGCAATTGAACCTAAATGCCGTATAATAGGGTGGTGTGACCTACATCAAAAATTAATGTATTCGATTATATAGAAAGGCGAATCTAAAACCGAATAATGAATTGTGTGTAATTACAATCAATAACCACAATCACAAGCCCTCAGCCTACATCGATTGTACAAATTTGATATATTCTGATTCAACTTTCAGTCATTTACGGATGGAGGTTGATGTCTCGCCTCATGCAAGGACAGCGTACTTGCCTACTTTCACTCCTTGGAATATTTAAATGTATTAGTAGAAATCGATTACACCAACAAGCTCATACTACCTTATACACAATTAACTGTTTGATAGTCTATAGATGTCATCAGAATTCTCCCTCTTCCCTAAGGAACTCGAACATTTTGAGGATCTATATTCCGAGCCTGGGCAATGTATCACGATATTTGCAACATTTTGACCATAAGACGCTAATTGTGTGCACTTTCACATAAAAGTCTTGGTTCATTCGAACTGCTAATTACTGACCGACAATTATCAAAACAGTCATTTCAATTAGTTGATCAGATCGCCTTCCTTGTGTAAAAGTTGCAATATTCGGTTTATAATTTTGGCCTCTAGAGCGACATTAAAACAAACAAAAATAAAGTTTTAGGTTATCCTCTAAATATTATTAGATCACTACCGACAACTATAGGCGTCGTATTTGACTATAATCGGAACCTTATTTAAAATGACATTGCGACCCACGCCTTTTAGTGTGGTAATGTGTAAATATTTACGTTTAACTCCCACATCCGAGTACAATCAATAATACAGTAGGTATTTAAACTTGGAACTTGAGAACTACAACTTCGAGGTAGTCAAAGATTTTATATACCTTGGTACCGCTATAAACATAACGAATGACATCAGTTTTGAAATTCGGAGAAGGATAGTGATGGCCAACAGATGCTACTATGGTCTGAGCAAACAACTTAAAAGCAAGGCCACCTCCCGCCAGACCAAACTCACACTCTACAATACGCTGATACTACACGTGCTGTTATATGGATCTGAAGCATGGGTAATTGCGCAAGCAGATGAGGCAGCTCTTGGATTGTTTGAGGGAAAAATTCTGAGCCGATCTGCGTTGACGGTGAATATCGCCGTCGAATGAACTATGAGTTGTACCAGCTATTCTCGGACATTGACATTGTTAGACGTATTGAGCTGCAGCGACTACGTTGGCTAGGCCCCAGCCCAGAAGGCATATAAAAGCGAACCAGCTGATGGTTCACGCAGAGTGGGAGGGCCACGAATAGTCTTTCCAATTGGAAAAACTGCGCAAAAGACCGGCGCGCCTGGAAATCTTTTTTAATCTCGGCTTATGGAACGAAAGGTCTGTCACAAGCCACCTAAGTAAGTAAATATATTCCATAGAATGCAAATGTTGCCATTTTTACACAAAAGTCAGGGTCTATTTAATCCTCTAAATATTGACCGATTGTCCGGGTCACACCGAACCTACATTCGTGACTATTGGTACATAGCTGTGGCCACTAGCGTATAAACAAATTATAATGGACAGATGGACGGACGCACATGTATAGATCGACTTAGCTAGTCAAAATGTGACGATCGGTATACTAAAAGGTTGCTCTAGAACCAATATTTCGAAATGTTAATAAAATGATATGCCAAAACATGACCCCAGAAGATATTTCGTGCCAATCAATAACCTGGAGTGACAATTTACAGTCACTTCGGTGGGAAACATGGGGTACTCGACCTTTTTATGCAAGCTATGTCTGTTATAAGTTATTTACACATCATGAAGTCGAATTACAGCCGCTTCGGTTGGGAAATGCGCTCAACAATGTATCTTGAATCACGAGTGGCCCTTATATGGGAGCTATGTAAGCTATGGCCTTTGTTGGATATGTTCAAATAAGTCTACCTACCCATCAATAAGTCAGAATGGGCAATTAAAGTAACTTGTCTCCTAGGACAATCTAAATATCTAAATGGGACTGTACCTTTATTAGTGCTATACGTCAAAATATGGACCTACATGGGACATTTTTTCGCTATTAGAATATCTTCATAGGGCCATTAAAAACCCCTAAAATAGGAAAGGACCGTTATGTGTGGTCTTTGTCAGCATTTATGTGTTTCCCCAGCAAAAATTCCGAATAGCAAACTTACAATCTCTTCGGTTGGAAAATGCACTAAAAATCTTAAAATACCTAAAATGGGACATCACCATTTAATGGAGGATATATTAAAATTATATTGAAAATCGTTTGTGACCTTCACCTTTAAATATGGACCCAAATTGAAAGTGTTTTCGAAGATATATTCTAAAACCCAGAATTAAAGCAATTTCGATTAGACATGTTTGCTAGGACCAGAAAAATAGCCAAAATTGGGGCGGACTTATTATAAGTAGGCTATATCAAAATATGGGCATATATCGAAAATTTTCACTAGAGATGCCAATGTCAAATTACAGCCTCATCGCTTTGCTCGTTTCCGCGATACTGGTAGCGTTGCCCGACGTCAAGAAAGTGGACGGAAGAAAACAGTAAAATCAACAGAAATGGTTCGAAATAGAAAGAAGCGACTTGATAACCAGTGAGCGGAGCAGTATAGTCGGACGGGGCCGGCCATATGATACTCTACACAACTTCCACGATAACTAACTTTGTGTGGTTCTACATTCTAGCTTGGGAAAAATTTTGCGATATTTGCACCATCTTGTCCGGCTAGAGATCATATTACTAATATTCAGTACAGTAATTCTAATCACCTGTCCAGATTCCCTCACCGTGGGTTGCGTTGTAATGTTCGGCTTATAATTGTGGCCTATAGATCGACTCAAAAAACACAAAAAAATAAGTTTTCAGTCCATTTCATCCCAAAATTATTAAGTGATCATCACCGAAAATTATAGGCGTTGCCCTTGACCATAACTGGACCCTCATGGAACATATCAAGGCAATCAGGGTTATATGTCCGCCCTCCAGTGTTATAATGGTTTACTAAATAATATCCGAAAACGTAAGCACCTGCAAAAATGTACGTGTAACTCCCACATTCTAGTACATACGAGAATATAATTGGTATCAATTTAAAGGCCAACCTCTCCTCTTGGATATATTATCAACTTCTCGGGTCTATGTCCATCAGAAGTAAATGTATACGCTATATAATACAAATTTTGTCATTTCTCACACAAAAGTCAGGGTCCATTTGACCCGCTAAATATTGACAAATCTTTATCAAAACAGGCATGCTTATCATTGGCCCGATCCCCTTCTCTATATAAAATTTCGATGTTCGGGCCTCTGGAGCGACCAGAAAACGGACAAAAATAAAGTATTTGGTCCATTTCATCCCCTAAATATTAACCGATCTTTACCAAAAACAATAGGGGTCTTCATTGAGCAGAACCCATCCTATATGCAACATTTCGTGAAGATTGGTCCACAATTGTGGACCGTCCGGACGGTCGGACACACATGTCTATATCGACTCAGCTAGTCGAGATATGACGGTCGGTATACTTAAAGGTGGGTCTAGGACCAATATTTCGCGGCGTTACAAACTTTTGGGGCTGCACAAAGCTATAATACCCTGACAACATAGTTGTGTAGGGTATAAAAAACCCGCGTCTCAGTGGCCGAACATATCGCTCGTGAGCTGAACATATCGCAATATTCCATTCGCTAAATATTGAAAAATGAACTCGGAGTAAATCCATTGAAATTTCAAAAGGAGCAATAACTTACACCGCAACAGAAGGAAAATAGACTGAGAAGAGCTAAAGAGTTGCTTCGCTTGGCCGAAAGTGGTGAACTGCCGAATTTGGTTTTCTCCGATGAGAAAACATTCGTTGTCCAGCAGTTTGTAAACAAACAAAAATATCGTGTTTACTTGCCAAAGAGGTCAGCTGAAAATGTGCACCTTCGGTTGGCCACCAGAACTCAAGCGCCGGTCATGGTAATGGTCGCTCTGCGCTAGTATTAATCGACCGTGGCATCAGAATAAATGCCGAATATTATCGTGAAAATATTCTGGAGGGTGTATTAAATCCTTGGGCACGCAAAAACGTTGGCCGCAGACCTTGGACATTCTAACAGGACTCAGCACGCGGCACCCAAGATTGGTTACAAAATGAGGGGGCTCCCTTTATTTCCAGGGCACAATGGTCACCAAAATCTCCGGATACCAATCCGTTGGACTGTTGTGCCTGGCAAGGTTGGCGTTAAAACAATACCAAAGTGTCGATCACCTCAAGCAAGCGCTTCGCCGGGAATGGACCAAAATACCGCATAGCAATATTCGGGCAGCGACGGTTTCATTGACCGTTTGAAGGCCATAATTCTTGCCAAAAGTGACCAATTCGAACAAATCTAAACTTATTCTAAAATATGATACTATTTCCGACATTTTTTGCATTCATTCAATAAAATTAAAAAAAAATATGGCGTTTGACTTTGTTGCTGTTTTTTATCTCACCCTGTACATATATCCAAAACGGTGTAGTGTATCATTTAGTCGGCACTGTACGATTTTGGTACTTTCCTTACTGATTTTCAATGGATTTTATCTGATAATATTTGTTCTAAGTCCGTCTTCGTTATCCTCATTTGCGTTTACACTATCTAAATGTAATTTCATTCAAAATCATGAACGAAATCCTGATTTAACCCCTTTTTCTTTTCCACATTTCATTTCGTGAACACGCAAAATTTATGTAACACTATGTTAGTCGTATTGTTTTAATAACTTTCTTTATTATCGCCTGTCTTTATCGCATAATGTTTATTACTTTCGTGCATTTATACGCCATGTTATACCGTGTCTGTCTGTTTGTCCGTATGGAGGTTCATCGTCCAAACTGTCTGATTACCAAAAGATATTGTGATAAATTACAGTAGCCAGGATACATACATAAGTACTCACGTACTTAGTTTTAGGTATTGATATAATGGTATTTTTGTTTAGCTATTTATTGATTGATTGACATAAGCAAAACCAATGTGATATGACGAATATAATTCACATTAATTATATATATATAAACAAACGATATTAAACTTTATTATCGGAACTAGTAATTGTTGTCAGATTTATATACTGCATTTTTTCTCATATCTCAAAGTCTGGAGATAAAATACAAGGGTTAGATAAGCAGGTGTTCTGTTATCAGTAGTGTACTTTTTTGTGTGTTTTTGTTTATTATCTATAGATGGGGAGAGATTTACTAGGTTAATAAATCAGCACGTTGTAGATATTTATATAGGAATTAGAGGTAAATTCAAGCTAGAGTTATGATTTAAAAAAAAAAATCTATTTTACGCAATAATGTTGAGAGAGTATTTATTCGCTCTAGACATTTAGTATACCAATCATCATATCTCTAGTAATGCTCACGAATGTAAATATGTACATACGATCAAAAGAGTTTAGATTTATCACTCTAAAGGTCACTAAAATTGCCAGAGCTGGGAGCAATGTGTCATTTTGAACACTTTGTGGCCTCCCTATAAAAGTCCCGCCATATTTTCGTTATATTCAAGGTTCCATACGAAATAAGTGGTAATTCATTTTCTCAGGCGGAAAAACTCCGGACACACATATAAGTTTCCCGATCGATTTTAACTATTTTTAACGCTCTACATTTGATGGAGGGTTCCGCCAGAACTTAACGACCTTTTTTATTTATTTTTACTTAGATTCGTCCAATTTGACACATTTCAAAAATTTTAGATGTTTTTTTTTATGCTTTAAATATTTTTCGCATTGTATATTTTTACATAAATTCAAGTCCTTTCTAAAATGTACTCCCTTTACAAAGTATTTGTTAATAACCACCCAAATGATATGGATCAATATTATTCACGTGTTTTCCCTGGCATTGCTCGTATGTACATATTTACATTATGTATTGTGGGTTGATATTTTTCTTGTTGTTCCGAATGACTACGATATGACTAATTATAATTGCATTGTTTGTAGTTGGCGTTGGTTGGCATTGCCCATTTGCTAATGTTAATATAATTACGCCCCTTTTAACAAACCTCTTACATGTATGTACAAACAAAATATAAAGGTGGGTCGACAAAACTATTAAAAGTTACAAGTGGGTCTTATATAACATTAAAGTCCCATTTTATGAGTTTTTTTTTACGTTAAATCGAAGTGACTATAATTTGGCATTTCGGACTCTTTGAAAGTGAATTCTCATGTTTCGACGTATTCCCCTTATAACAGTAATCCCCCATTTTCTTACTGAATTTTCTAACCGATGTGTCTAGCAATTTTGGGTTTTGTTTCACCTTCTGGCAAAAAATTTCAATATCGGTCCATATTTTGACATAGTCCCGATCCTGACGGCATTTTCAAATCTACGTTTCTGTGATTTAATATTTATGTTTCTCAAAGAATTTTTTCGGAGGAAAACTGTTATTATAATTCATAGGTCCCCCAAATGCAGAGCTCCGAAATGCGAGTAGAAAAAATAAATCGAGTATACTCTATTTTTCCCTGCCACTCAAATAAGAGCGCAAGTGCTTCGCTCGTTTTAGAGTGGCAGTGAAATACGCTCGACATCAAGCAGACTCCACTCTTGCCGAGTACTCCTTTTTGAATATCCTTTTTTAAATAAAAAAATTAAACAAAATAAAAATATTTTGATTTTAAAGTTGAATAATGAACTGCTTAGGCATTGATGGACTTTCTTGAAAAAAAAATTATTTGTCCACTCAACTTCACTCTTAGAGTGAACTCTTACTCTATTTCGAGCATTTAGATTCTCACCCTTTTTCATTAACAAGGAGTACTCGCGAGCACTTCCAAACAATATAAAAGAGTGGCGAGTATACTCCTCAAAACAATTCGTACTCTTCACGTACTCCACTCAGGAGTATTTGTCGCTCGCGAGTAAAATCGAGCAAATCGGAGCTCTGCCTAAGTGTGGAACTATGACAATTTATAATATAAATAATTTAATATAATTTGTTAAGAATGTCTTTTGGACTTCAATGCAAAAATATAACGGTCTTCTGTGAGATAACTAAATTATTTCGATATAAATGATAAATACAATATATTAAACAAGTGTTGATACGAACAACAAGCCCAACCGACTGTTTAAATTGGTCTAATGATGCAAAACACGACAATGTAAGTAAATAAGAAGAAAGGAAAAATAAAATGAAAATAGAAAAATGAAAACAATACAGAATGCAGAAATCCCGAAATTGCCGACACTTTCTGAACACTATTCATAATATAATATACGAATTATTTTGCTCTGGGCATAACAAGACCTAATAAGAAATCTTAGTGGCCTTTTATTAAAATACGTATTGAACTTCTTTTTCACACTGCGCCAAATTCTCCAAAGGACCCCTGAAAACACACATCGTTACATTCCACCTTTTTGTCGACTACGAAGCCGCATTCCACAGCCCAAACCGCTCAGAGGTGTTTAAAGCCATGTCTGTGTTCGGCATTCCTACGAAATTAATATGACTAGAAGATAACTTTAACTGGCACAAGTTTCACCAGTAAAGTCGGAAAGGAGCTCTCGGAGCCCTTCAATACCGACTGAAGATTCAGACAAGGTGACAGTTTGTCGTATGAACTTTTTAATATCCTGCTGGAATAGGCCATACGAGATGCAAATGTCAACAGAAATTACACTCTGTAGACCAAACAAAATATGTCGACATAATGGGTCAACCATTGAGAGCGGTAACGGCCACCATTGAACAAAATGGGAAGGAATTTGCCAAAGCAGTAAATGACGAGAAGGCCTCAAAAACTACTGCTTCGAGGCAGTGAATGGCTTTATATACCTTGGTGCCGCCATAAACAAATCTAATAACATCAACTTTGAAATCTGGAAAAGAATAATTTTGACCAATGTATGCTACTATGGTCTGAGTAAGCAGTTCAAAAGCAAGGCCACCTCTCGCCAGACCAAACTCACACTCTAAAAGACGATGATGCTACCCGAGCTGTTGTATGGTTCTGAAGTATGGGTACTTGCGCAAGCGGATGAGGCGGCTCTTGGAGTGTTTCAGAGAAAAATTCTCTAGAGTGTCTATGGGCCGATCTGCTTCGAGCCAAGTGATGTTTCACGCAGAAGGGGAAGGCCACGAATTCGATGGAAAGATCAACATCTCGAAGACAACATCAACATCTCGAACATGGTATTTCAAATTGGATGAGCTGCGCACAAAACCGACGCGTCTGGAAATCTTTTTTAAGCTCGGCTTATGGAACAAACGTTCTGTCACAAGCCAGCGATGTATGTATTGTATAGTGCTTTATCATCGTACAAAGATTTAAGTTTGCCGATGCACTATTATCGAAAGTTGTGAAAAATCATCGAACAATGTTAATTCCATTTTGGAAAAAAATAATTTGTTGAAGTCTCTTTGCAAAACACAAAACATGATCGTACGTCTTACAGGCAGAATTTTAGAGTTGGTTTTTTGTCTTCCGATGTACCTAATATAAAAAATTGTTTTCCACACAATAAATATTATTTTATAATTTTTGTAAATAATATGCGATCAGATCAAAATATTCATCAGCTGGGAATTACTGACTGGTT
>NW_026886240.1:0-7354 GCF_032173495.1 Musca vetustissima
CAGTAAAATGAAATTGGAACCATAAACATGCTCATCTGCAACCTGATACTAAATTGTTCATTTGGTCACATAGAAGCTATATCTAAATCTGAACCGATTTCAGGAAACTTAACACACATCATTCTAGACTGAATTGTTACGCTGTGCCAAATTTCGTGCAAATCGAAAGATATATAGGGAAGATTTTCTGGTGTCACATTTACATTAAATCTGACGAAGCAACACGCCGGAGCTATATATAAATCTGAACCGATTTTCAGGAAACTTTACACACATCATTCTAGACCTAATTTGCTACGCTGTGCCAAATTTCGTGCTTAAATCGACTCAAAAAGTGATTCTATGCATATTCTCAAAAGGAACCATGGGTCTATCTCGATTATTTTTGCATGTTACAAACATATGCACAAAAACATAATACCCTGTACCAGAAAAAGAATTTGGTTCAAGAACCTCAAAACCTGGGGCTACCAGAAATTGACCAATATTTATAATTTATAGTGGAGAGATGTGGTACCTAATAAGAACTCGACGTACTAAATTACAGTCAATTCGGTAGAAAAATACGATCAGAACCCCCAAAATACCAAAAATTTGGGTGTACCGTTATATGGGAACTACCAGAAAAACTGGACCTATATTTATAATTTTTAGTGGAGTAATTTGGTACCCAATAAGAACCCAATGTACAAAATTTCAGCGAATTCAGTTATAAAACGAGCCCAAAAACCCGAAAATACCGAAAATTGGGAGTGCCCTTATATGGGGGCTTTCCGAAAAAATGGACCTTTATTTATAATGTTTGGTAGGGAGATTTGCAACCTAATAAGAACACAAAGTACCAAATTTCAGCGAATTCGGTCAAAAATGCGATCAAAACCCCCAAAATACCGAAAATTGGGGTAATCTTATATGGGGGCTATCCGAAAAAATTGACCTTTATTTATAATTTTTGGTAGGGAGATTTGCTACCCAATAAGAACTCAAAGTACAAAATTTCAGCGAATTCACTTAAAAAACGCGCTCAAGAACCTCAAAATACCGAAAATTTGGGGGTACCCTTATATGGGGGCTATGCGAAAAAATGGACCGTTATTTATAATTTTTGGTAGGGAGATTTGCTACCCAATAAGAACACAAAGTACCAAATTTCAGCGAATTCGGTCGTAAAATGCGATCAAAACCCCCAAAATACCGAAAATTGGGGGTAATCTTATATGGGGGCTATCCGAAAAAATGGACCTTTATTTATAATTTCTGGTAGAGAGATTTGCTACCCAATAAGAACTCAAAGTACCAAATTTCAGCGAATTCTGTTAAAAAACGCGCTCAAGAACCTCAAAATACCGAAAATTTTGGGGTACCCTTATATGGGAGCTATGCCTAAACGTGGACCGATTTTCTCCAATTTCAATAGGGTTCGTCCTTGGGCCAATTAAGTGACATGTGCCAAATTTCATCCAAATCGGATCATAAATGCGACCTGTACTTTGTTAACAAAAATACATGGACGGACGGACAGACGGACGGACGGACGGACAGACGGACGGACAGACGGACATGCATAAATCGACTCAGAAAGTGATTCTATGCATATTCTCAAAAGGAACCATGGGTCTATCTCGATTATTTTTGCCTGTTACAAACATATGCACAAAGACATAATACCCTGTACCACAGTGTGGTGAAGGGTATAAAAATCATTATCACATACACACACGCACACTAGCATATGCAGAGAAAATGTAGGAAGGAATAAACATAGACAAAATGTTAGCAGAGACTTGTTAAAGGATATGTATATCGTAGGTATGTATGTAACATATTGCCTCCGGTTGCCTTAGACTAGGCCAAGAAATACGCAGTAATTGTTTTCCTATTAAAAGCTTCAAGGACAATGGTATATGACGGAGTACAGAGACTAAGGAAATACGGTCGAAGAAAAATAAAAATGGGAAACTGAAAATAGTAATTATGGAAAAATAAATATAAACAAATATGGATTTAATGTGAAATGCCGAAGGTCTTAGAAGATCTTAATAAAAATTGTCAATAAGGTTTCATAACGGAATCGATTTAATTTCTTAATAAATCTCCATACAACGAAAACATCGAAAATTCCATAAAAGTAAAAATGTCATCAAGTTCGGCCGGGTCGAACTCTTTATACTATCAACAATGAGGTTGAAATTCAAAATAACCAAAATTGATCGGACATTTTATATTTGGGTTATGACATGGTCAATTTATGATAGCATGATTTTAAACTCAATGAAATCCTTAAGTAGCAATCTATAGCCTATTCGATTGAGAAATGTACTGAAAATCCAAAAAATACCCAATAACTGAGGGTATCTTTATATGGGGTCCACCCCGAAACATGAGTTTATATTGACTATTTTGCTAGGGATTTCAAAATTCACAAAATAACGAACATGGAGTGGAGTACGGTTAAATTGGTATATAATTTTATTCTGATACCTTATGAGGTCTTTTTGGAAATGGAACAATACAATTAACATACATTCTACCTCATAAAAATGTGTACCTCACTTGGAAGATGTATAATCGATATTTCACAAATTCGAATTCTAGGCAAGTAAAAATGTCGCTACGTTCAGCCTTCTGGGTGACATGTATACCCAAAACTATTTGGAACCGAATAATAAAAAATAAAAATTTGGGAGGTACACAAAAAATTGGATGACATGTTAAAATGCAGATACATCGGTGACCAATGAGAGAAGCAGTATATACACACGGACCATATCATACCCTACACAAATACCACAAAAATCGAATTTTCTGCACATCTATATTCCGAGCGTAGGCAATATTTCGCTATATTTTCACCCTCTTGGCTGATTAGAGGTCAACAGCTACCATTTCTTAGGCTCGCATATTTTCCGAATAATGCTTTCCCGCAGTGGACATTTATGCCATAAGATTTTGGTTCATTTGACACGCTAAATATTGACCGATCATTATATAGTTACAACCATTGCAATAGTTCTTCAGATCGCCTTTCCCGTGGAGAATTTGTGATATTCGGTTTGTATTTGTGGCCTCTAGAGCTACTTGAAAAACAGTCCATCACATCGCCTAACCGAAAACTACAGACGCCGTCTTTGATCATACTCGGAAATTCATATAAAATTTCAAAGCTATAAGCACGACATTTACGCCCTCCAGTGTGGTAACGGTAATAAAAAAACAGTGAGATGAGCAGAATACTCGGACGGGGCCGACCATACAGGGGTTCTATATTCTGAGCCGGGTAATACCGGTACCCTTTCTAATTCTAACATCTTTTCCAAATCTTGTTTTTCCGATCTGAATATTTACGCCACAAAATGAAAAATACGGTCTCTTTAGGTTTGGGTTGATTTGACATCCGGAATATAGATCCATCATTATCTAAACAGCCATAAGTATTTGGTAAAATTCCTTTCATGATATTCTGCAGATAATAATGTCCTCTAAAGCGTCTAGAAAATCTGACAAAAATAAAGTTTTCGGTTCATTGCAACCAATAAATATCATTTCAACATCACCGAAAATTATAGGCGTCGTGCTTGACCATAATCGAAACTTAAGGGGACCACCCCATTCTCTGGTTCAAAAAATTTTTGGATTTAATTCGATTCTACACTAATTCAAGAATGTCCCTACAAAATTTCAAGTGAAAATCTCAAGAACTCTTGAAGATATAGCTGATTTATTGTGTTAGCATCAAGTGACGGCTAAAGGGCTTCTCAAACTTTAAACGCGTTTTTCTCTTTTGCGAGTGGCGGGCACGATAACTCAAAAACTAATGACCCAATCGATTCCAAATTCTTACACGTTTCTCTGTGAGTGTATAGCTATCGTATGAACTAGGATAAAGCCAATCGGTGAAGATCTTCCTTATTTTTTGACTTGGTTTTTGGTCAAAAATCGACGATTTTCCAAAAATATTTTTTCAAAGGTCCGCCATTTTGTTAATTTTAGAGCGAAGTCAATAATCCTAGTTCATACGAGAGCCAGACATGTACTCTTTCTAACACCGTTGGAATTTTGGGATTCCGATGTTCCAGTGAGGAGTTATTATGCCCGCCATCAGAAATAAGGACTTTTCTTTAATTACAAAAACAATAACAAACTTTTTTTGTAAATTATTTTTCTTCTCTTTTAAATCTTCAAATATATATGTGCAAAGTTACAAACATTAACAAGCATTGGTATTGATTTACCAGCCCATTGAAAATCTTGAAAAATTAAAATCGAGAATGGGTGGGGTTCCCTTAATGTAAAATTTCAAAGCTATCTGCGCCACATTTCAGCCCTCCAACGGGGTAATATTAATACTAAGCAATATCATAACACATAGACATCTTTAAATATTTACGTATAACTCCCACATCCGAGAACATACACCAATGGAATTGATATCAATTTAAAGGTCAATCACTCCTCTTGAATACAAATGTTGTCAATTTTCACACAAAAGTCTGGGTCTTTAAGAAAACAGTCATGTATATTCTTTGTGCATATTTTACACCAGGAAGGGTCTTGTGTAAAATTTCGTGTTTTTCGGGTCATAATTGTGGCTTCTAGGGCGACAAGAAAACAGACGAACATAAAGTTATTAGTCCATTTCCCTAAATATTAATCGATCATTCGCAAAAACAATAGAGGGTTTCTTTTGTCGGAACCCGTCCTACATGCATGTCGAGGATTTTTAATATACCCCAAAATAAAGCATTTCTGCAGCATTTCTGAGGATCGACACAGAATCGTTCATAACTTTTAGCAGGAAGATTTAGTAACCATTTATAACCTAACATACCAATTCACCAGTTCGGTTGAAAATTCTGCAAAAAATCCTCAAAATATTGAAAATCGGGGGTACCGTTATATGGGAGCATAAGCATAACATGATTCGATCCTGCCCATATTTTGTCCACTAATTCCCACAGATAGTTTCTGCAAAATTCCAGTAACGAATCTCAATTGGTTGAGGAGTTGTTAATTTAGCACCACTAAATCAGCAATTTCGACCACTGCCCTCTGTTGAGGCTTAAAATCGTCTGGGACTATTATAAAGGAAATTAGTCATAACATAGATCTGTATAAAAAAACCAGTACGGAAAGTAGTAAAGTCGGACGGAGCCGACTATATGATACCCTTCACCACTATGGGTATATTAAACAGGACTATTATTACGATTTTCACGAAACTTGGCACACATCATTCTGGATTAAATTCAAAACGCTATGCAACATAAGAACTTGGTACATTATTTAGATTAAATCGGACGAAAATATGTATATCTAGATCTGAATCGATTTTCACGAAACTCAGCACACATCATTCCAGCATCAATTCAGTACGTTATGCCAAATTTCGTGCAAATCGAAAGATATATAGGGACTTTGGTGCACCTTTTACATGAAATCGGACGAAACTATATATGGGAGCTATGTCTAAATCTATACCGATTTTCTCGAAACTCAGCACACATCATCCCAGCATCAATTCAGTACGTTATGCCAAATTTCATGCAAATCGAAAGATATATAGGGACTTTGGCGCACCATTTACATGAAATCGGACGAAACTATATATGGGAGCTATATCTAAATCTGGACCGATTTTCACGAAACATACCATACATCATTCTAGGCTCAATTCAGTACGTTATGCCAAATTCCGTGCAAATCGAAGGATATATAGAGACTTTGGTGCACCCTTTACGTGAAATCGGACGAAACTATATATGGGAGCTATATCTAAATCTGGACCGATTTTCACGAAATTTGGCAGACATCACTCTAGGCTCAATTCAGTACGTTATGCAAAATTTCGTGCAAATCGAAAGATATATAGGGACTTTGGTGCACAATTTACATGAAATCGGACGAAATTATATATGGGAGCTATATCTAAATCTGGACTGATTTTCTCGAAACTTGGCACACATCATTCTAGACTCAATTCAGTACGTTATACCAAATTTCGTGCAAATCGAAGGATATACAGGGACTTTGGTACACCATTTACATTAAATCGGACGAAAAAATATATGTGAGCTATATCTAAATCTGAACCAATTTTTCTCAATTTTAATAGGGTTCGTCCTTGGGCCAAACAAATGAGCTGTGCCAAATTTCATCCAATTCGGATCATAAATGCGACCTGTACTTTGCTCACAAAAATACATGGACAGACAGACGGACGGACGGACGGACATGCATAAATCGACTTAATCGTTTCCTTTTGCCTGTTGCAAACATATGCACAAAGACATAATACCCTGTACCACAGTGTGGTGAAGGGTATAAAAATACTTCTGTGATGAAATTAGTCATTTAAGAACACCGAATGCCAAATTCCAGTCACTCCATTCGAAAAATAGGTATAGGATCTTTGAAAGTCCCATAACTAGGACGGGGCCTGATCTTAACCGAATGAAAACACACACGTTTTTCTAGACTAGGCTATTATTTTTTTGCCCACATATAGGAGTGGATTTTTTAAAATTTTAATCCAGGAAGCAATATATAATACAAAAATACTTCCTTTCCTACTATTTTTGGGGCAAAAATGTTGAGATTCCTCGCCTCAAAAATGTGGAATAAAGTTCGAGGCATAAACCATGAGCAGATAATACAAAGAAGAACAGCGAATGGTGCTGTATTTGTAGTACATACGTATCCAACAAAGACTAAAATCATTGTATTCTATTTTTTAACCTGTACTTTTGAAGGTAGGAGAGATAATGATCGGTTCATGCAAAGACTTGGGAACAATTTTATACCTGGTTATTTATATTTTTAATTATTATAATTTTATTTTATCATTGCTATTATTTTTGATTTTTATTACTAAAAATATTATTTTTGTTTTTTGGACTGTGATTTTTCTTCGAGTGTGTCCTTTTAATTCCTAACAAATCAACAATGACAACTTAAATATTATTTACTCATAAATAGCAACAGCAAAATATCACTGTTGTTGTTATTTGTTACTTGATTTCCATTAAGGACATGTTCCCACACACTGACTATCATCGTAGGTTCTGACATTCTATGGACTACTTCCAGAATACTAAACTAGGATAAACAATAAAAATAGTTTTCTTTTTGCTTTTATTCTGCACATGACTAAATAATTGATTAAACATTTATGGGCAAAAACCCAGTGGTTAAATGGTCTGCCATAAATAATTTATAGCTTATTTTGTTCTCCCGCACTCACTGAGTAGTTGACAACGGAGTGGGTAAATGTCAATTAAAGAAGTGACACAGTGATAGCTATGGGAGGTTAACCGTATGACTGTTTCTCTATGGAAATAATTTATAAGATTTAGAA
>NW_026886241.1:0-7569 GCF_032173495.1 Musca vetustissima
CTGTCAAACTCATATGTATCGATGTTCATACCACGGCGCTCGAACTCATTCAACAGACGTTTTTGTAGCTCAGCCTTGTTGCCAGTAGAGGACAATTCCAATTTATTGAGCTCCTTTTTCAAGTCTTCCACTCGTAGATCCTTAAACTTCATCGTAGTATTATCGTAATCTCACTTCCGACACCAATTGTTACGTTCTTGGATTTTACTTAATCCCGTGTAGACGTTGTTTTATTTCCCAATACAGTTCGTACTAAATAAAACGCGGGTTCTTTCTGATTACGAGTATTACAATGATTTTATTGACACAACTTTACTTTGCACTTTACTTTACATCTTTACGTTACTTGACGGCTTCAATTCGCGATCTGATTCACAACTGACTAACTGCCTTGCCATTTCCCCTATTTATATGAGCCTTGCCTGTCGCTACAGAAGTTTCTAGACGATCTGGTAACACCTAGATTACGAACAATCTACCAATGCAACAAACACATACAAACTTACATTGAGTGAACAATAACAACACATATACAGGCGAGGGAGTAACAAAGAAAGAGGAATTAAGCGATCATCAATGATGATGTTTAACAAGAATTTTACGTCAATAACGAAATAGACAATGATGGAGGAAATGGAAGGATGTAGAAAAATCTATACAGTAGTTGTTGTTGTGAAGTTATTCGAATAAACTGCGTAGTAGAAATTTACGTTACAATTCAAATTCTTAAATTAACGGAATTCATCTAAATTAACTTAAATCTAAAGTTATATTCCTAACAATATTTTCGACCGATTTAATGTAAAGGGTTCACCAAAGACCCTATATATCTTTCGATTTGCACTTAATTTGACACAGCGTAAAGAATGATGTGCGTTAGGTTTCTTGAAAATCGGTTCAGATTTAGATATAGCTCCCATATATATTTTCGTCCGATTTAATGTAAATGGTGCACCAAAGTCCCTATATATCTTTCGATTTGCACGAAATTTGGCACAGCGTAATGAATTAGGTCTAGAAAGATGTGTGTTAAGTTTCCTGAAAATCGGTTCAGATTTAGATATAGCTCCCATATATATTTTCTAGAATGATGTGTGTTAAGTTTCGGTTCAAATTTCGATATAGCGTTCACATATACATATATATATTCGTCCGTTTTTACATAAATGTTGCACCAAACTCCTAATGTTCGTCCGATTAACACGAAATTTTGCACAACGTATAAAATTGAGACTTGAATAGCGTTATAGCGTTTTGTTGAAATTTGTGCAAATGCAGCCATTGCCTTCATATGGATTTCGAACGGGTGTCTGATTGAAATTAAATTGTTAACAGTGCGGCGTACCGAATAGCGTGTATCAATTTTGCTATAAATCGTCTCATGGTACGCAGACGACTCTAAATCTGCCCGAATGAAATCTAATTTATTATAGGTGGTATAAAGATATGAGTATGTTCCTTCGAGGGAATATTGACATGAAATTGTAAGGATACATATGTACAATATATCCAAAGTGGTGAAGGGTATCATATAGTCGGCCCAGTCCGACTTTACTACTTTCCTTACTGGTTTTGATTTGTTTTTATGTGTTTATTTGGTTTAACAGGACTTTCATATTATTAATCAATTTAGTGTTTTTTATCTTTTTTGGGTAACTGTGATGTATTGAAACGCTTCGGTAGGAGATTACTCAATGATTGATTTAGTTTCTATTTATGAAAAAGGAAAGAAGCAAAAGATAACATCATAACATAATAAAAGCTTTATGACAAAAGCTTAATTGTACAAAAAATAAATAGGTGTCTATAATAAAGATGCATATATATCAGTAACAATAAAAAAGCTGAAGGATTTTTTTCCAATTATATTTTTTTATCAGAAAACTAATGTAATTATTGAATTTCCCTCGTATTTATTCGCAATAATTACCGAACTCGCGCCGTGAAGTCTTCCATTGTGCGTATGCTGGATGTTGGAATAAAATCTCTGTTTAGCATACGCATGGCTGCACCATATTAATTTGAGGTAAGAATCTCCATACGACATGAATGACAATGAATTACATATGTAAATAATATGTAAGTTTACACTTTACCAGTTTTTTCTGTAAGGCACTTCCCTTTGTTCATATTATTTCAATAGTATTTTTACATACCTTTCTTCATACAATAGATAACACATAAAAGTATTTTTATCAATAAAATAGACCAAGACCTTTGTGTAAAAATGACAAAATTTGCAATCTATGGCGTATATATTTACTCCTGAAGGTCATAGACGGGATAAGTTAACAGTATATACAAGAGGAGTGGTTGACCTTCAAATTGATACTAATTATATTGTACTCGGATGCGGGAGTTATACGGAAATATTAGTGAGTTGTGTAGGGTATCAAACGGTCGTATCCGTCCTAATCAATGATTCTCACTGGTTTTATATTAAATACTGCTAAGAAATGAAGTATTTAATTTTTTCTCAAGTTTGATCCGCCATTTACGATTAATTTTTTCTTTTTGATTTTCGAATCATCGTCCCCGAAACCATAAAATGTGATATTTATTTATTTCATAAACCCTCTGCTTTGGTTATGGCCAAAAATGGGACATCTCAAAATGAATTGGGTGGGACTTTTAAAAATAAAAATTAATTTCCAAATTTGTATACAAATTGAGAAGACCTTGTTCTGTGATAGCAGCAACGTTAACTTTATTTGTCTTTTACAAATATTTAACAGTTATTACTCTTTCCCCATCAACGGCATAATTGGTTCATAATTTCAGGAAATTAGTCTATTTGGGATTTGGTGTCTATTGGCAGCATCGTGCGTCGGATAAAATGGCGAGTAATTTCTAGTTCAGCCCACTTGGAAAATTGTATTAATTACAAAATAAATTAAATGGTTTTTGGAAGCAAGCAGTCATTGTGAATTGCAAACAATACTTTCGTTAGCAAGAATTGGTTTAGGAATAAGAGTTTTGTGTTTTGGCGGCAGCAAACTGAATGTCCAGCTAAAAGAAGAGTTAAGGAACTGAGTAATTAGTCAAATTCACTGAACTGTGGATAGTATCTCTAATTAAATATGTGTGTCTAAAAAAGTTGAATAATAAATTAGAAGATAATTTATTTTTAAGAGGGGAAATCTGTCATATCCTCTTGATTTTGTGCCGTAGATTTAATTTAAGAAATAAGAATGAAGCTAATTAGCTACGAGTTTTACACCAATTTATTATATTGACAATACAAAAAATGTTTGCATAACTGCTGGGAATAAAGCTGATAGTATAAAACAAATAATATAGTGAGAGACTTTAGAAAATGTTACAAATACTCACTATTAGAAATTGTAATGATCGTGAATAAGACACTAAACTGAGCAAAAACATTATTTCGATCTGGTTTTCTCAATCATCAATTTAATTTAAAAATCAATTAAACAAGTTAAAAAAGTGTCAGTCGGTGTTTCCGACAGATATATGTTATAGATAAATTAGAGTACTACATGAATCAAATGTGATAGAAAATTTGCTGACGATGTCTTCCAAATTCAAAAGTACGAACTCGAATGAAATACAAACAGACAAACAAACAAATACTGACGATCATTCCAAAATTTGGGACAGTTTATCCTCTAATGATTACAAATTTTAAACAGTAATTTTCCTTCCCCTTTTCACGTTTTTACCCGACCGCATGAAGTTGTTAGGCTATATACCTCTATAGGGTTTTATATATATTCTGTACGAGATGATTTTTTTATTTGCAAAATGATTGTTTGCAACACTCTCTTACCATGCGAAATATGTAATTAAGATTTTTATGTCAAATGCTGTTAAAGATGTTCCTACATTGCATAAAATGCAAAATAATTACGGAAACATAATTAAAAGAATGGTCATATTACCCACAATTTTCAAAGCGACATACATACATTAATGAGTTTCATACGACCAATTAAATAGCGATTACTTTATGTGCGGGATTACCATTAATATCAAATAATGGCATTAAAACATAAATGAAAAAGTGCCGCATAAACCGGCTATCACTCGCGGTAGTAAACATTTGACGATTTTTCTTATATTAAAATTCCTATACATTTCCATAAAAATTATTAGCTGACCTGCATTGTCTTAACAATTTTGTTCATAAAACAAGTTGGAATGAAGGCAAGCTGATTTTATAGGCGGTGACATGTTTTGTGTTCGAAGACGTCTTTGTGTATGTCATTACTACATTTCTACTAAGATGGCTATACCATGAAAACTGTGTAATCTTATAGTTAAATAAGATCATAAAATATACTTTATTCAATATACCATGGTACAATTATAAAAGGTAACAGCAAATCCCAGCTGATTTGATTCCAAAGTAATACTAGTGTCAATATGAATTTGACAAATGATATTTTTAAAAATCCCCCAACGGGGAAATTGGGAACGCATACAATCCTCGGAATCAATAAAACAGTTGCAAGTATAGGCTTAAAGCACCGAGTTATACAATATGAAAATGTACAAGTTTTTGAATTTTCTACTCATTTCGGATTGTCTTTCACTATCGTACCCCAATATTGGAGACCTGCTCAATGGGCAAATGATTACAGCAAAATATACAAACTACTTGAAGAAAACCATTTTGTAAACCCCATTTTAATCGGTGACCTTAACTCAAGGATTGGTGAAATAACACAGGATTTAAATGAAATTTACCGAGAGTTATTTTCAAGCGGATTGGACACAAGAAAATCTAAAGACAAACACATAAATAGGAAAGGAAACCAGCTCATAGAATTATGCACAAACAACAATCTCCTAATTCTCAATGGAAGAACAAAAGGAGACGAAAAAGGAAACCTAACATTCATAAACACAAATGGCCAATCGGTTAATGATATTTGCGCGGTATCACAAGAAATTCTAAACTTTGTAGAAGAATTCAAAGTGTTAGACACCACATGGTCAGATCACCTTCCAATTAAGCTATGTATTAAACTACATATAGGAAATACTCCGAACAAAAACTTAAATTTATTACCCAAACTTTGCTTACATAAGAATGATATAGCCAGCTACCAATCAAAACTTCAAAGAACTCTAAATAAATCCCTAGGAAGGAAAATTGATCTTACATTGGAAGATCTTGGGGATACTATAAAAGCTTCAATAAAACCAAAAACAAACAATAGCGATACATATATCCCGAAACAATCTTGGTATAATTACAAATGCCACAGTGCGCGGAATAAAATGTTTTCGCTGCTAAAAACACACCAAAAAATAATACAGCTGAGTCTAGAAGAGAGTACTTAGATGCCTTAAAAATATACAAAGGTATTTGTAAAACTAATAAACAAGAACATAGTATGAAACTATTAGCCACAATAAACCAAGTGAGGGATTCAAAGCAGTGGTGGAAAGCGGCGAGAGAAATTAGAAATCAAAACTTCAAAATCAGCTCAACCCTATCCTCGTATACTTTTAAAACCTATTTTCAAAACCTATTGAATCCTGAGTATAATGCACAGCAGATAAGCTACGCCCCGTTCTTCAATACAGATTCTATATTAGACAGTGAAGTCAGTTTAGGAGAATTGCAACAAATCCTGAAGAAAGTGAAGATGAATAAAGCGCCAGGAGAGGATAGAATACCATATGAGCACATTGTCCACGCCCCAGAAGTTTTCCATAAACAACTAATAAAGCGATACAACGCTATTTTAGATACTGGAATCATAGATAACGCCTTTGTTAAAACAGTTATATTCCCCATCCACAAGAAAGGAGCTATGACCGAGCCATCGAACTATAGAGGAATAGCCTTCATGAACTGCATGGCTAAAATAATGATGGGTATTCTAAATGAACGACTCTGTAAATGGGTAGAAAGAAACCAAATTCTAATCGAATACCAAGCAGGGTTCAGAAAAGGTTATTCCACTGCAGACAATGTGTACAACTTAGCATCAATTGTAAGCCTAAA
Organism: Musca vetustissima; assembly: GCF_032173495.1. Lineage (NCBI taxonomy): Eukaryota > Metazoa > Arthropoda > Insecta > Diptera > Muscidae > Musca > Musca vetustissima. The sequence goes on from NW_026886241.1 coordinate 5,981, forward strand.
GCTCCATGAAGGTAAAAAAGTATACGCTTTCTTTGTGGACTTCAAAGCCGCTTTCGACAATGTTTTCAGAAAATCTCTAATATACAAGCTTTCACAACTCGGTGTATCATACAAATTTCTTAAACTTATAGAAAATATATACAACAACACTCAATATGCAGTGTGGACAGGAGACGAACTGTCAGATTATTTCGAAACTAAATCGGGAGTAAAGCAAGGTTGCCTTTTGTCACCTATTCTATTCTCACTCTACATTAACGACATACATGAATATCTACAAGGCGGAATAACCATAGACAATACGAATATACGATTGCTGTTATATGCAGATGACATAGTAATACTGTCGGAAGATATATCGACTCTGCAGTCCATGATATTCAATCTTGAAGAATACTGTCGTATTTGGAATCTTACTGTAAACATGGCAAAATCTGAAATTATGGTATTCCGAAATGGCGGTCGACTTAGTAGAAGTGAGAAATGGTCGTACTGTGGAAGCGAGATAAAAATTACAAATGAATACAAATATCTAGGCGTTACCTTCACACCAAAACTTTCATTCTCAAAACACATTGAAAACAGAACAAGCCAGTCAAAGATGGCTATAAACTCGACCTGGCAAAACTTCCTGGGGAAAAAAGAAGTTAATATTCAAATGAAATGGAATGTCTATCAATCTGTATGCAGGGCAATACAATCATATGCGGCTCAAGCCTGGGGATTTTCTTACTTCGACGAGATAGATAAATTGCAGCGTTATTTCCTAAAGAAAATATTGAACGTACCCAGTTTTACTCCAAATTATGCTCTCATGCTAGAGACGTCGGTCGAAAGTAGTCATCTATACACTCTCAATATACACTTACAGTATCTACATCGTATAATGTACAGATACCACGATCGCCGACTACCAAAAAAGTTAAACAATTTGTTGCTTCAAAATGAAGTACTCTGGGTACCAAACATAAAGAATTTAGCACAACGATTGAATGTTCAATGGCCAAATACTGCAAATGAGTTTGAATGGAAACTTTTTACTTCAAATATTATTAGCTCCGAAAAGCTGCATATATTTCAGGAAAATCTAAGGTTGAAAGGTGAAAGCCAAACCAGAATATACAAATTTTTAGATTTTTCTAGAGGAGAATTGTATTTTACTGATTCCTTTACTAGCGACCAAATTTCATGGATTCTGAAAGCAAGGTGTGGAATGATAAATTTGAATGCGACAAGATTCGACATTGACAGCAGGGGAAGAAAATGCACCTTATGTAATACAAATCAAGATGAAACCTTGTTCCATTTTCTGGGAGAATGTCCAGTTCTGAAAGAATTCAGATTGAGAATTTTCCATGCTGCGATACTGTCTGAGGAAGATATGGTCAACATTTTGGATGGTCGTGAGGCAAATCATTGGAATAAGCTCGTGTCTTATTTGAAAACATCCTTAAATTATAGAGGATTACTAATAAGCGAGTATAATTCGTTATAAAATCAAAACTCAAAGAAAGACAGACGGTTAATAAATAACCATTGTCGATCAAACACTATTTTTCTTGTTTTACAATATATGTATAAATAATCAA
>NW_026886242.1:0-74802 GCF_032173495.1 Musca vetustissima
AGCGTAGTTTTAAAAAAAGAAGAGCAAATCTAGATGTACAGGAGTCAGAATGAAGTCCGGAGATTTTACCAACGATTAAAACACCAAACTGAAGGCTTTGGTGCCGGCACATCTTACTATAAAGATGAAGAAGGAAACAGGGTGACAGATAGAGATAGCGCGTTGAGGATCTAGACGGATTATTTACCAAAGCTTCTGGTATTAAATAGTGGCGTTGAAGAAGATACCCAGACCCAATAAAAATGACGGTATACAGTGCATTAGTGGTATACACCGAGTTGAGGGCAGAATAGCAATCAATCGGCTGAAGAATAATGATTGCTTACCAGCCGAACTATTCAAGACCGGTTTTAAGATGCTGATCAAGACAATGCACAAGCTGATTAGTATAATTTTTCTAGAGGAATGCATGTCCATTTATTGAAACCTCAGCAACCTGGGTCCCGTGCACAAAAAAGGAGATAAGACGATATGTGCCAACTATAGAGGAATTAGTCCCTTTCCATATAAAATTTTATTCAGCATGTGGTGTGAACGACTGAGGCTAATGTTCAATGAAATTATTGGACCATACCAGTTCGTCTTCATACCTGCCAAATCCATCATAGACCAGATTTAGACAATGCTCCAAATCCTGAAAAATGCCCACTAAAACATATCGAGACATTCCACCCACCCGTCGACTATAAGTCAGTATTCGACAGCCCAATCCGCACAGAGGCATTGAAAGCTATGTTCGGCGTTTCTGCAAAATTAATACGCTATGCAGGTTAAGTTTAAGACATCTAGTAGACCCCGACCAACTGTACTTGAAAACTACAAAGAGAGGTGACAGCTCTTGTTTGAAAGAAAAATTCTCCAAAATATCTACCGACCTATCTCCGTCTGTGACTAGGTCTTGTGGTGCGAATGGATGAGGTTGCCCCAGTTCAAAAGCTATATAAAACCGAGACCACTGATGGTTCACGCAGAAGATGAAGGCTAAGCATTCACAGCCTTTGCTATGGAAGATGCCATATAAAAGCATGGTCTCTCGAACTAGAAAACTGTGCACAAGATCAACGCGTCTGAAAATCCTTTTTTTAAGTAAGGATTATGGAACAAATGTTCTGTGTTGAGGCAGCTAAAAAAATAAGATATTTTTCACTCTCCACTATATGGAATCCGAATTTAAAGCCACTTCATCTGGAAACTGAGGATCATAAAAATACCATTTTAAAACATGGAGTTAAATCGAAAGATGATGAAATTGTATATCAAGTGGACATCGTAATATCTCTTCCAAACTTAAATCACTTTCGAGTTTTGTTTTTATGCCTTATTAGGGCGAAGGATCATTCATGTAAATGTTTTTTTTATAAATTTCTCTTTCGAGATGAGCTACATGATCGGAGTTGCAATGAAAAGGAAAACCAGAGAGATACTACATTCCCACCACTATGCGACGCGTTTCGCCGTTGGTTAAGCGGCTCATCAGGCATATTGGGCAATGTGGCTTACAAATGTCTTTACTTGATAAGTTGTATTTATTTCGACTATTGTTGCGAAATTGCATCTACGAATTAAATTCAACCGTGTTAAGGTTCGGACATTTGGCATCACACCGGAACATTCCTTTTCAAAGCAGATTTTTCTTATAGTGACGGACTTTTTTTCCATACAGACTATAATAATAAAAAAAAAAATAAATCACTTTCGAATACAACAAATATTGGTTCACTCATTCTGGTACTTCTTCAAAAATTGTTTACAATCATGTGAACAGATTATCCGATTTAAAACACACTTTACACAAAATAATACATGTCTAAAGATGATCCTGTCGGTACCTCCTTCTAGTACTTTCCTCACAAATGTTATAATTTTGCAACCTTGTAAATTTTGTATCCGAGATAAATTCGTTTTAATTTTATTTGCTGATTTCACATTACCTGAAGATTTGTTTGGCACAAAAATTTTGGAAAACTGGGAATATAATAGTTTAATTTTTGTTATTAATATTTATAGATTTTAGAGCTTGTCAACATGTTTAAAGCAGTTTTATAAAATACTCTATTAACAATGTATTTCAAAAAAACTAGTAGATCTCTATATTACGTAAATTTTTTTGAAACTCCCATCATGTACGTTTTCTCACTGCATATTATTTAAGAAACCTCTACTGACAAAATAGGTAGTCTAAATATAACAAAGATAACAAAAAACACAAAATTGTCTTTGTTCCCCCATAGCACAAAAGGCTATTTGTTGGATTAAACGCAAAATGACAGCAGCTGGCCACCCAACAAAAAAATGAAACACGGATACAAATCCTCCAAAGTAGCAGAAAAAGAAAGAAATATTAAAGCGAGCGATTCAAATAAGTAGCTAAAAAAGAAAAGAAACACAATAATGATGAAAAGAAAATATTTTGAAATATTTATTTAAGCACACAACATAAATCTTGAATTTTATATTTTCGCTGTGCCATCATAATTTTGTATTTACGGGCTTGTCACGTATTTTTTTCTTTCAATGCATTTGAATTCACTTCACAACTACTTACCGCTACTGCTCCATCATCTTTGCCGCCACCTCCCCCCCTTCCACCCTGGTATTCCATTAGGTCCAATGTGTTGGTAACTTAAGCTTAATTTGAATAATGACCAAAAACATCAAATACATGTTTGAAGCAATTAATCATATTTCCTTGTGATACATTAAACGTGAATGGAAGATGTTCGGGGAGGGAGAGGGGGTGTAACATCCGTACCCACTTACACAAAATGTCCCCAGCACTCAGGCATGTGGCTATTACTTTGTTTGCATTGAATGATGTCCTTTTCGTTTTTTTTTTTTTTTGAAGACACAAAGAAACAGAATCATGCTACTGAATACATTATATGTCGGCTTTAGATTTTATAATCCCCAGTGCCTAGGGTAGTCACATTATCCAAGGACAGTCCGAAGAGAAAAAAGAAGACCTATATTTCATTGTCTAACAGTTGTATGTGATAATGACCCGGTAAGGTATGATAATAGATCATATTTTATTTTTTCTTTTTTTTTTTAAGGCATGAGGATAAACTTTAAAAAAATTAAATTATGAGTATAAAATGAGGGTAATATGGAGGATGTTTAATAACAGATTTCGTATTTAGGAAATAAATTTTTTTAACTGAAGCTGTCTCCCAGTCACTTTTTAAAAATACAATATTTGACATATCATATTTAGATCAATGTTTCAGCATACCATTAAACAACTAACATCCTTCACATTGCAAATATGAGTTATGACTTATGTTTTTCAAACATAAACATTTTCAACTCTTTCATAAACGTTATTTGTCCTTTCAGCAACGGTCTTGTAAATAACTTGTTGAATTTCCATCATATTTTCCACTAGTCATGTACCTGGGTCTTCCACTTCTTTTCATATTAATGTCTATCAGTTCTCTGTTGTAGATATCGAGATACAGTGTCAATTTCCTAACATTTTCCGTTTCATCTTTACCCAGAGTCAAGTTTCAAATGAATGTAAGACCAAGTTCTATTACATCTTGTTATTGCATAGTACGTTTGTTAGTGAATATTTTTGATTTTGCAGGGCAATGCGATAATTTTTTTAAACATTTTTAAAAGACCAATATTTGTTTCCAAGCTATAGGCGTGGATTTTTTAAATAATTTTTTTCAAAGACCTTTCAAACCATAGGCGTGGTTTTTTTAAATAATTTTTATTTCAAAGACCTTTCAAACCATAGGCGTGGATTTTTTAAATAATTTTTTTCAAAGACCTTCCAAACCATAGGCGTGGATTTTTTTCAAAGACCTTCCAAACCATAGGCGTGGATTTTTTTCAAAGACCTTCCAAACCATAGGCGTGGATTTTTTTCAAAGACCTTCCAAACCATAGGCGTGGATTTTTTTCAAAGACCTTCCAAACCATAGGCGTGGATTTTTTAAAGAAGATTTTTCAAGGATTATAAAAACCATAGGCGTGGATTTTTTAAAGAAGATTTTTCAAGGATTATAAAAACCATAGGCGTGGATTTTTTAAATAATTTTTTTCAAAGACCTTCCAAACCATATTTTTTAAATAATTTTTTTCAAAGACCTTCCAAACCATAGGCGTGGATTTTTTAAATAATTTTTTTCAAAGACCTTCCAAACCATAGGCGTGGATTTTTTAAATAATTTTTTTCAAAGACCTTCCAAACCATAGGCGTGGATTTTTTAAATAATTTTTTTCAAAGACCTTCCAAACCATAGGCGTGGATTTTTTAAATAATTTTTTTCAAAGACCTTCCAAACCATAGGCGTGGATTTTTTAAATAATTTTTTTCAAAGACCTTCCAAACCATAGGCGTGGAATTTTTAAATAATTTTTTTCAAAGACCTTCCAAACCATAGGCGTGGATTTTTTAAATAATTTTTTTCAAAGACCTTCCAAACCATAGGCGTGGAATTTTTAATTAATATTTTTTAAAGACCTTCCAAACCATAGGCGTGGATTTTTTAAATAATTTTTTTCAAAGACCTTCCAAACCATAGGCGTGGAATTTTTAATTAATATTTTTTTCTTGGCTCTACAAAAGAGGCGTGGATTTTTTAAATAATATTTTTTTTCAGGGACTAGGCGTGGAACTATAAAATGGATTTTTTAAAAATCCAAAATAGGCGTTTTTTTTTTTTAAAGACCTTCCAAACCATAGGCGTGGATTTTTTAAATAATTTTTTTTTTTTCAGGGACTACGCGAACTATAGACCTGGATTTTTTAAATAATTTTTTTTTCAGGGACTACGCGAACTATAGACCTGGTCTTTTTAAATAATTTTTTTCAGGGACTACACGAACTATAGACCTGGACTTTTTAAAAATTTTTTTCAGGGACTACACGAACAATAGACCTGATTTTTTTTAGGGACTACGCGAACTATAGACCTGGATGTTTTAAATATTTTTTTCAGGGACTACACGAACTATAGACCTGGTTTTTTTAATATTTTTTTTCAAGGACTACACGAACTATAGACCTGGACTTTTTAAAAATTTTTTTTCAGGGACTACACGAACAATAGACCTGATTTTTAAAATATTTTTCTTTTTTGGACTACACGATCAATAGACCTGGATTTTTTTTAATAATTTTTTTCGGGGACTACACGAACTATAGAACTGGACTTTTTTGATATTTTTTTTTCAGGGACTACACGAACTATAGATCTGGATTTTTTAATCATTTTTTTCGGGGACTAAACGAACTATAGAACTGGATTTTTTAAATATTTTTTTTTTCAGGGACTACACGAACTATAGACCTGGATTTTTTAATAATTTTTTCAGGGACTACACGAACTATAGATCTGGATTTTTTAAATAATTTTTTTCGGGGACTACACGAACTATAGAACTGGATTTTTAAATATTTTTTTTCAGGGACTACACGAACTATAGACCTGGATTTTTTAAAAATTTTTTAAGGGACTACACGAACTATAGAACTGGATTTTTTAAATATTTTTTTCAGGGACTACACGAACTATAGATCTGGATTTTTTAATCTTTTTTTTGTGGACTAAACGAACTATAGGCCTGGATTTTTTAAATAATTTTTTTCAGGGACTACACTAACTATAGACCTGGATTTTTTAAATAATTTTTTTTGAAATACCTTCCGAGCTAAAGGCGTGGATTTTTTAAATAATTTTTTCAAGGACTATCACAGCAATAGACGTATATTTTTAAACGATATTTTGCAAGGACTATAGGCGTGGATTTTTAAACGATATTTTTGCAAGGACTATTAGAGCTATAGGCGTGGATTTTTAAACGATTTTTGCAAGGACTATTAGAGCTATAGGCGTGGGTTTTTAAACGATATTTTTGCAAGGACTATACGGCTATAGGTGTGGGGTTTTAAACGATATTTTTGCAAGGACTATTAGAGCTATAGGCGTGGATTTATTAACGATATTTTTGCAAGGACTATAAGAGCTATATGCGTGGGTTTTTAAACGTTATTTTTGCAAGGACTATTAGAGCTATAGGAGTGGGTTTTTAAACGATATTTTTTTAAGGTCGATAGTTTTTTATGGACTATAAATTTTTGCAATATCTATAATTATTTTTCAAAGATTATATATTTTCTCAAGAACAAAGAAATTTCTCGAACGATATTTTTGCAAGGACTAAGAGTTGAAGGCGTTAATTTTTAAAAAAACATATTTTTTTAAAGTCGATAGTTTTTTGTTTTTATGGACTATAAATTTTTTTCAGTGTCTATATTTATTCTTTAATGACTATATATTTTTGTCAAGGACAAAGAAATTTCTCGAAGGATTCTGAGCATGATTTTGTATATCATTTCAGTATTTTTATGTTCTGTAATTCCTATAAAAAGGCCATCGAAAATGTTTCTGTTAGCCTCAATCCCCCAGACTCACCCAACACCATATCCTTACATGGAATATAGTGTTTGCTTGTTTTGTTGTTGTTGGTGTTTTTTCGTTTTGACCATCCCTTGTATTCCTTTCTTATATCGGTAAACAATTTTCCATTTCAATGCAGGTGCTAGCTGGCGGCACTAAAATCCAATGTGCAATGTTTATTGGTTAAAGCGGTTTCCATCAATGGGCTCGAACTTTGTTGCATAACTGAGCGGATAGATCATGGTGGTGTTGGTGGCGGTGCTATTGGTGTTAGTGGTGGTTTGGTCGTCGTGGTACCCGGGTAATAAAAATGAAGCGAGCCATAACATTCATGACTCCAATACAAACGTCAATCGCACTGAATGGAAAATCATCAACATCAGAGAGGGAGAGGAGCCAAACGCGGAGCCAGAACAGCATCAAACAATTTGCCACAAAAATTGGTGGAGAATATGTAGGACACAATTATGCAGAATAGCCACGCCACACAATTGACATTCTATTTCACATTTGTTTAAATATTTAGAGGAATACAGGTTTAAATTTACAGAGGCTGAGTACATAAAACTGTCGGTAACAGCGACTGATACTTGCTACACTTGGTCTTTACTATATACAAGTACATCTTATATCGGGAAAATTCGCAAACATTTTGTTCGATATTTCCTTTTTGCCAAGAATGAAACATATGTTTTTTTTCGTTTCATCTATTCACAAGAAATTCGTAAGCAATAGTTGCCGTACGGGCATGTCCTCTACATTTCCTTTTTTTTGGTTGTTTGGTATTCAAAATTGTGTTAAATTTTTGTCTAACATCAATGCTGCATAGTTGGTATGGCTGGGATGAATGGATAAAAAGAAAATACTTTGCTACACTTCATTGTTATTCATTGCCGTGTGGGTAGTGGTGGGGCTGGTGTTCATTTGAAATACGACTATTTTCTTATTTCTGCCCTCCTTCTCAATAGTCACCCCCTAAGGGACATTATTTGAAGATATTTTGCTTTATGCTGATTGCGAAATCAATTGATATGAATTTAAGGTTATGTGTGTTGTTGTTTTCGTTTGCTTCATTGGTTGGGACATTGGTGTGACAATCGGAATTTGGTTCCCCCATCTAAATTTTGATAACATGGTCTGGTGTTTTTGGTATTCATACCATTTTGCCAACATTTTCCGTTCAATTGGCTGGCTGACTGACTGACTCAATGCCTGGTTGCTGTTTTTTTTGATATGCCTTATTTTTTGTTCGACACAATCATGCTATATTTATGTAAATTTATGTTTATTAACAAATATCATCATCATCATCATCGATGGCATCCTTAGCTGTTGATGACATGTGTTCGGGCTATGTCGCATCAAATAGGATAACGTATGCCCCAGGACATATTTATTTGTTTAGTAAATTTGAAATTCCTGTGTGCAAAAAAAAACGAATATGCTTAGTTATTGAAACAATCAAAAATGCTTGTAGAATAAATGAATGGAGGGTTGTTCATATAAGTAAATGTCTTCCAATATTGGAGTGATTTCTCCAGAGGAATCGGATATTCCATTAAAATAAAGAAAAAATAACATTTTCAAATTGTCACATATCATGATGTCCGTTGCTCAGTGACCTGATGCAGAGGCTGATATGACGTAGGGGTTCCTGCTGATTATTGTATAAAAGTATTTGACAGCTACTGCCTTAAGCTGAGTTTTTTTTGGCATACAGAAAATTCTGGGAAATCATTTCAAGTCTAATATAATGAAGATAAGGTTTGAGGTATTTTTTTTTGCATTGATTGTGTAATGAGAGTCCAAAATATCATAAAAGGGATATTTATACTTGTCACCATAAGGTGGAGGGTATATTACATTTAGCATACCATTTTCAATGTCTCGAAATATTCGTCGTAGACGAAATGGTTTGTGGTCGATGTTTAACATCAAAAATTCCTGAACGGAATTTACGAGACCAAAATTGCACATATAATGGCTGTTACAGTATCGGAACCATAAACACCATTGACACCATTTTAGCCGCTTGGCTTGAATTTTCGCCTTTCTCAAAAAAAAAAAGAAAAAAAAAACAAAAAAAAACTGTAAAATGTACTGCATTTTCTCTTTGTTCACTTTAATTTTTATAACCCTGTAACTCACAACTGAATGCACTAAACAAAAAACATCTAAATCATTTTTTACTGGTAATGTCACCCTTCCACTGAGCATAAATCTGAAATTTTTTGATCGATACTTTACGAGAAATCTATCAGTACGGCTATCTGCCGAAAAAATGGTTTTCTTTTTCCCCAACATAATATTATATTTCCACGTCTCTGCAGCTCGATTCCTCTGAGTATGCCCGATTATAGGTACAACTCATGGTTCATTCACCGTCGATGCAGATCGGCTCATAGATCAATTAACCATGCTTCCGATCCATTCCAACATCATTCTTCTCCGAATTTTAAATCTGATATCATAAGTTTTATTTATGGCAATACTGAGGTACATAAAATCGTACGAATCTATAGTTTTCATGTTCCACAGTTGGTCCGAATCTAATGGACGTCAGCTTGTTCTTCTCGCCATTTACTGCCAGCCCCACTTTGCCATAATATTATATTTCCACGTCTCTGCAGCTCGATTCCTCTGAGTATGTCCAATTAAAGATGGCGCAACTCATGGTTCATTCACTGTCGATGCAGATCGGCTCATAGGACCAAGTAACCATGCTTCCTATCCATGCCAACATCATTCTTCTCCGAATTTTAAATTTGATGTCAATAGTTTTATTTATGGCAATACTGTGGTACATAAAATCGTACGAATCTACAGTTTTCATATTCCACAGTTGGTCCGAGTCTAATGGACGTCAGATTGTTCTTCTCCCCATTTACTGCCAGCCCCACTTTGCCAGACTCGTTCTCAATTCGTTCAAAGGTGGCTCGTACGGTATTGCAGAGCTCCTAGAAATCCTTTCCGACTACTGCTGGCCTTGTGTCAGTTAAAGTTATCCTGCATAGCCGTATTAATTTTTCAGGAATGTCGAACGCAGACTTGGTTTTAAATACCTCTGAGCGGATTAGGCTATCGAATGCGGCTTTATAGTCGACAAATAGTTGGAATGTGTCGATGTGTTTTTCGTGGGTCTTTTACAGGGTTTGGCGCAGTGTGAAAATCTGGTATATAATGGATTTGCCAGGTCTGAAGCCGTATTGATAATGTCCAATATTGACCATTACCTTCAGTTGTTCTGAATAGGACTTTATATTAGATAGGAAGGAGACTATTTCCTATGTAGTTGGCACATGTCGTCTTGTCTCCTTTTTGTGGACGGGACACAGGATGCTGAAGTTCCAACCATTTGGCATGCATTCCGCTACCCAAATTATACTAATCAACTAGTGCACGATCCTGGCCAAAATATGACCACCGTTCTTGATTAATTCGGCCGATTAATTGCTATTCTGGAGTATCTTCTTCACCACCAATATACAATACCATATCCTAAACACGCTATCTGTATCCGTCACCAGGTTTCCTTCTTCATCGCTACAGGATGATGTGCCTGCACCAAAACCTTCGGTTTGGTGTTTTACTCATTGGTAAAATTTCCGGATTTGATTCTGACTTCTGTGCATCTCAATTTGCTCACGCTTACATTTCTCTTGTTATTTCATCTTTTTTAAATACGTCTCTGCTCTCTCCTTTTCTCCCGATAATTCGCTTTCGCATTGTGTGTTGCTACCTATTGGAGATTTGCCCTATGAGCTGCGTTTTTCACCACTGTAGCATTACAGCACCCCAAATCGTATCATGGGTTTACTTGATGGTGGTCTTTGGTACACAAGTGCCGCTTTTGCTGTAGTCTGCAGATTGCCTATTATATTATCTTATATTAATTATTAAATTTGTTAATATATGAATCAAATTAGCTCACTCCGTAAATCTAGTGTTAAAGAGGTAAAAAAGCTTACGTTTTCCTCGAAAACCTAATGTAATCATGAACCGGTTAAAATTGTGCTTATCCCTGTTTATATTTCGAGCCATGTATATAATATAATTATTATCCTTTAATAAATAAATATTCTTGATGGAGTGACAATGTCATCCCGCCCGAACATAACACCTTTTTACTTTATGCCATTTTCAAACAAATGTTATGCCGGATGTTTTGAAATAATATCTACAACTTCAAAAAATATAAAGAAAATCCCTAATTACAATGAAAGTTATTTTCAGTTAATTTTTTAACAATTATTCTTTGATACAAAACCAAATTGACAAATCTCTTCTAATTAACACAGCTTTATAGGTCATAAAAAATAACAACTTCTAATTACAATATTTAATTTGATTTTCCTCTGAATATTTTGTTTCTTTTTTATATTAAACCACCCACCCAATAATAGAACCCACCCTTCCCTTGTAATTATCCTAAAACTCGAAAACAACAAAACCCTTTCTTCGTAAAATTTGTCTCAATTGTAAACAAACAAACAAAAAGGAAACCCCCCAAAATCAGTATTTTAAGGTGTCTCGTTTTTCTTTTTTTTTTCGTTCTGATACAGAATCATCAACTATTGTTGCCTTATGCCTTGTATTTGTTCCCTTGTTTTTCATCATTTGTTTACTGGTTTTCTTCATTTGGGGAAACAAAGAAAACCCAAAGATTTTGATTCATTCGATTTTTGTTTCTTTCATTTACTTTGTTAACTAAAAACTATGTTGACTACCATCCTTCTATCCACCCATTCAGTTATTCATTCATCGAGGTTTTGATTCTTCTTTCATTTCTGGTCTCAATAAACAAAACGCCTTACAATTATATAGCTTATCCTCCTTTGGGGGGAGGGGATTGGCAAATATTTTTTTCTCGAGGTTTTTTCTTACAAATTATTGGACAAATATTTAAATGATTGTTGATGCAAATTTGTAAACACAAATAACTGAGGAAAGGATACAAAACAAGAAAAGGAAAAAAGGAGAACTAAACAACAGCGCCTGGAATTATTGTGAATTCCGGTCATTTTGTTTACTTCCGTTTTTTCTCCTTATAATTGTTGATGTTTACAATTAAGGGCATTGACAAGGTCTTTGTGGGACCAGAAATTCCTTATAAAATTAAATACAAACATCTGTTATGGTTGGGATTGGTTAGAATATTTAATGAGTGTGTGTAAATTCTAACAAAAGTAGATAAAAATGACAACATTTTCATTTTAAAGCTATATTTGATATATAGGTGCGGATCCTCCATCCTGAAATGACATTTTTCAGAGCGAAAAAATAATTCATAAACCACAAGCGGGTCCCACGCATGCCTGATTGGATGTTTGATTAATAATAAGAGGATATAACAGTCGTTTTGGAATATCCCCTGTTTAATAGTACCGCCCTATTTTCAATATTTGTTACGAGTTCCAAATTCTGCATTTTCAATATAGATTGACCTATGCTTAAATTACCCAAAACCGTATATACCCAAAAATTATAACCACTTCGATTGGAAAATATGCTTAGGATCCTGCCTAAAATAATGATGGTGGTTATGACTTTTTTCAAAAATTATGTCTGGTATTAGGACTGCCTTTTAATAACTATAATTATAACATATTCAAAAATAGTACCTCTAATGTGGAGAATAACAAGGTAACCTGAACAATGAAGAGACAATGTGACAATTGTTGAAGAACCGCATAATGTTCTATGAAGTAAAATATTGATATTCCTGTATATGTTGGACCCATCCATTAAGGAAAAAATGACCAAACTTCTGGAAGACTACAAACGTTCTAACAAAAAGTTAATTCTATGGAGGAACTGTTTGAAATTACCATAGAAAAAAGGATATGCAAAGAGGATTATAGTCTTTACAATATGCAAATTGAGAGCAAAGGTCATATTGGTTATTCTCGCGACAACCCAACTTTTGTCAATATCATTCATCTATCCAAACAAGGGATAGCGTTAATTAATTGTTCAGAAGTGAGGTTGGGCTCATCCGACATCTGTACAGGTAGTTCTTAGTAGGATGATAATGGATCATAAACGAGCAAAAGGAAACATAACCCAACAGGCGTTGTATGATGCCATATTACAATATAAAATCCTCTCGCAAAGGGCATTCAGATTCCAACCCCATATCAGTCGGGAATCCACAGGTCTATCTACAAAGAAAGTGTTCGGTTAAGGCACATGCAGCTTTTATTGGGAGAAGTGTAGCATAATTTTTGAAGGTAAATATCATAAGAGCTTTTGACCCTCCAGCATAAAATCTAGAGAAACAACATTACCTACTCTCAATTGAAAGATGGGAAAGGATGCTCTACCGACGGTTTTAGAATTGTATAACCACTGGCGACAAAACAGTTTTGATTGCTGTCAATACAAAAGCGTAAAAACAGGCATTGTAGTTCGACTGTTCGAACTTCAGCAGTGATGTGCTCCATGAGCCGACTAAATCTCCAACATTGGGTACTTCTTTGTCCATGATTTGATGAGCAATCAATTATCAATTAGATTCAGCCTAGTGTGACCCTCCACCATATAGTAGAGTGTGTATTAAATTTGTCATTCCATTTACAACACCTCGAAATCAGTTGAAATCACGATAGAGATGACAATACTTAAAATATAGCTCTGAAATCTTGCACATAGATTGTTAGTACTCCTAGAATGTTTGGTATTGCACATTTTGGTGTTACCCCCAATATTCGGTATTTTGGAGATTTTGGACACGCTTTTCAACCGAATAGACTGTAATTCTGCATTTTGCCTTCTCATTGCATAGCACATCTCTGTACTAAATATTATTAATGTCCCAAATTTCAGAGATACGCCCATAAAACTGTTCCTCCCAGTATTCGGTATTTTAGGAATTTTGGACAAGTTTTTTCAACGAAGTTAACTGTAATTTAGTATTTTGGATTTTATTGTATAGCACATGTCCGTACCAAAAATTATTAATATTTACCCAAGTTTCCGGGTAGCTCCCATATAAAGGTACCCCCATTATTCGGTATGGTTGGGATTTTGTACACGTGTTGGTTGTAATTTGGGATTTTGGGTTTTCATTGTATATCCCATGCCCTTACCAAAAATTAATAATATTGACCCGGGTACTAAAAATGATTAATAGTTATTACACAAGTTGGTATTTTAGGAATTTTCTACACATTTTTCAACGGAATTGGCTATAATTTGTATTCTCATTGGCTGTCAAAGTTACTACCCAAAATTGATCCTCGTTTCGGTATAGCCTCATAGAACGCTAGGCCCCCTATTCGGTAATCATATTTTTCTCACCTCTTTTTCGATATATTCAAGGTTCTATCATAACACGAGTTTGTGGAGGGTATAAAATGTTCGGCCAGCCGAACATAACATCGTTTCAACTTGTTGCACAACATAGACCCTTTGTGGGGAAGGTACCAGAAGGAGAGGACCAATAAAAACCAGGACCATCAAAAACGATATAATTTTATTAAAAATAGTAGGTTATGCAAAGTTTGAGTCAAAATGTATAACCCTAGCATAACGTGAACAGGAAATAAGTCCATTTAAGCTTGCTGTAATTATTTTGCAGAATATTATAAATTTATTTTTCTGCTAAATTTTCAGCATTTTTAGGGGAGTACCTGATCAGATATTCTTCATCTTCAAAAATGATTTAGGTTTGACTCACTTCCGTAAATATGTTCATATTCAACATCAGTAAATCTAGTTTTAAATTTGCCATCTAGTTGGTAATATTCTTGATTAGAATAGGAGTTTTTGTCGATTTGGGATATTCGTCCTGTCGTCCTTCTGTTGAAACCTCGTAAAATGTTGCATTTACATTTAATATTGTGGTGGTACGGCACCATCATACCATTTTTGGTATTTTAAAGGCCTTTTCATATTTTCGTCCGAATGGGTTGAATCTTGGTATGCCGACCGAACAGTTTGTTAAATTAGAACGAAGCGAACTTTATACCTACGAACACAATAACAAATATCAACAAGTGTGCGGAGCAGTATAATCGGACGGGGCCGACCATACGATACCCTTCACAACTACCAGGGAACTGTAACTATCTGCGAATGTTTATTTCGAGCCTGGGTAATATTTCGTGATATTTGCACCATCTTGACCGTTTAGAGATCAACAGCACTTCTTCATTACGCTGGAAATTTGGAATATTCCCAATATTCAGTACAGCCCTTCTAATTACTTTCCAAGTTTCCTTCACCGTGGGTTGTGTTGTGTTGTTCGACTTGTGGCCTATAGATCGACTCGCAAAAACACAAAAAATTAAGTTTTCAGTCCACTCCATCTCTAAAATTACAGGCGTTGTCCTTGACCCTAACTGAAACCTCTTGGAAAATTTTAAAGTGATCAGCGCTATATTTCTGCCCTCTAATGTTAATGGGCTACTAAATAATTATCTGAATACGTAAGCACCTATAAATATTTATGTTCAACTCCCACATCCGAGTACATCGACACTGCTCTTGGATATACTGTCAACTTCTCGGGTCTATGTTCTTCAGGAGTAAATATTTACGCCATGGAATACAAATGTTGCCATTTTTCACACACAAGTCAGGGTCCATTTGACCCGCTATATAATGACTGATTTTATGCTTATTCCTTGGCCCGATGCACAAAGCTATAATATCCTGGCAACATTGTTGTGTGGGGTATAATTTGTTCATTATGAACAACAGAACACACGGAATCTGCTCTAGGGTCAACTAAATCCGATTTTTTAACTTCGGACGTTAAACGGTTCTAACACCGGGCCCAGTTAACTATTAATCGTATAATTTAATATATTTGTTTACAACACGAACATTTGAAAATGTACGGTTTAAAAAAATACTTTAGACTTACCAACAAAAAATTAATTACGCCATAACTCAAAAACATGACCTATGACGAATTTGTCCCTCGCATTCTTAATATATTTACAATGAGTTCCCCTTCCCTATAAGGAACTTTATAAAGCGTGGTATTTTTTTAGGTACAGGAAAGATTAAAGATCACATAAAATTAAAAAAATGGCATTGAATTGATAGTACGGTCCATATAATTTAATTTTTGAATGTTATTTCCTACAAATCCGCTTAATCCACATATTCGGTTCATCTTTGAAGAAATAAGGTTCAACGATGCTATCGCAACAAACTGCAATTTTCTGTATACATTGGTACATGCTTCTGGATCAGTTTCGTTTCAGAACACATTTTTCCCCATTTTGCAAGCATTCTTCGTTTGTAAGATTTTTAATTTATTAACCAAACTAAATATGTGTAATCCAGTGTTGAGGAAAATATAATAGCTAAAAAATCACACTTTGATATAAACCCTTTTCAGCTTGAGAAAGGAAATCCTAAAAATGTTTCCCTGGAGTCTTGAAAGAAATTCGAGAAAAATGAACAAAAGAACAATTATCGTGGACTATGTTAATACGAGTTCATAAACCTCTTCACTTGGCTGTAAAGTATAGGGTAAATTTTAGCATTATATCTCATAGTCATTTTTTATAAGGACAGCATATGACTCAAAAATCTGAAGGTGGAACTATTATACTCCACGTTCCCACGACAGAGGGGTGTACGATCTGAAACGACTCGAGTTTTACTCGACCAACTTCTGTCACCTCAGCCTATTGTGTAAAAGTAATAGGGCTGCTACAGCAACAACAACTATACTTATTGCGTATGTATGTCATTACACATTCCATCCAGGATCCAATTAATTTCCACATCTTTAAATTCACATTAACTATTATTCTCACATCGGTGTTTGTCCTTTTCCCCCACATACAATTTCTTACATTTGCCATTGAAAGTAATTTATCATGACAAATCCAACTGGCGTAAATTTAAAGTGACGTGACAATAATTTAATTTGTCACAATTATACATTCAACGCCCATTCAGCTGTCCAGAGTTTATTCAACCATAAACCGTTGAGGGAAAAGCAAAAAAATGTCTGCCTATTAAGAGAGGGAATTAAATAATAAGATAGGTTTTCTTTGACTATCATTGGCATGGCAGTCGCAGGAGTATTAAAGGTAGGGTGGCGGCAACGTTGACGGCGAAACAACTTTTCTTCTCTTATAATAAATGTCAAAAGCATTTATCGAGTAATTGATATGTTAACGAGACGACGAAGCAAAAGAAAATACACATGACATCATTATCTGAAGTTAATAAACTATTAATGTTGTCATATCAACAATTTCCATGGTCAAATGGTCGTTACTAGCCATTGACAATGGCCACGTGGTCAAAGTTTTGTTTTTTTGTATGAGTCACGAGGATACTTTCGAGGATATGAATGTAGCATTGGCGGTTTGTTGTTGTTGGGGAAAACAATTAGTATTTCTACTTTTGATAATTATGAATAAAATAGTTATTAGGACTTACTAACGGATTTAGTACCAAAAGAGCACCTTTTACTAAAAAAAAGTATACGGCGGAGAGCTCGCAATATTTGGCATTCCGGGTTATTGGAGGTTAAAAATTAATTCGCAGAATATTCTTGATTTATTTTGAGATAGTACCCTTATAAGTGTCCCGCCACAGAGGATAAAATCTCTCGTAGGTCCAATGTTTTGATATATCTCCTATATAACATCCCCGACCGATTTTAGGTCTGTCATTTATTTACCAATATTCTCGTTATTATTAATTGGTAATCTCTTATATATAAAAAATGAAATGATGTGCGTTGTCTGATGAAAACTAAACGGTTCATCGGATTTTTATAATTTGTTTTGTGTTTTTTCGAATTGTTAACCGGAAGGTTTAGCAGTAAAAAAAATTGCATAATATTGGTTTTGGATTTTTTTTTTTTCATAACACAAGCAGGCAAAAAACGAAAATATTGAATTAAAATTATTTTTTTTTTTGTCAATCAATAATAATAATGCCAAAACGGGGACGACCAAGCATTGGTCGTTAGTCTCGCTATAACTCGGGAACGGCTGAACGGATTTATCTGATCTTAGTCTTGAAATGTTCGTGGAGGTCTAGGGAAGGTATAAAAGTTGAGAAAAAATAAAAAAACAAGAAAATTTTGCAAAAAAAAATATTATATTATTTGCATTTCTACGAATTTATTATCGAGCTAATTTGTTTGCACCACGTCGTAGTTGTTATTTTGGGCGAACATCGGTAGCGTATCATTCCTTTAAGCCTACATTTGTCAATTATTGGAAATTTTCAAAATATTTATTTTTTTGTCAATTGGATTGACATTGTATTGAAACATTTGTTGGACAATACCAATAATTATTGATAAGTATATCATTATATGTACACATTTTCCATAGAATGCACGTACATTTTGGGACTCAGCAACGTACACAGGATTTCATTTCGGGGGTCCGTTGTGTCTAATTTCAGGAGTCCGTTGTGTCTAATTATAGCCAACTCTATGAGAAAACCAGTAAGAAAGTAGTAAATTCGACGGGGCCGACTATATGATACCCTCCACCACTATGGGTATATTAACCAAGACTATTAACATGAAATTGGATGAAATAAAATATGTGATATTTATCTAAATGTGAATCTACCTAGATATATCCATAAAGTATATAAATCGACTTCAAACAAATATAAATAGGTCATCCGTTGGGCTATGTCTGTACTTCTAGAAAACGCAACTATATAATTTTATGCACAATTTTGTGCGATGTGCAAACTTTGATGTCAATCTGGCTAACATGAGGAGTTTGATGCCCAATTTACTTAAAATCGGGCGAAAATATATATGGAAGCTCTATCCAAATATTAAGCGATTTCAAACAAACATGTCACAGGTTAGGTTACAGTAATTTCAGAACGTATCAGCCTATTGGTTCCTTGGTGCGTCAATTACTTAAAACCAATCAATAATAAAAGGGAGCTATATCTAAATCTGGACCGATTTTCACGAAACAACGCAGACATCACTCTAGGCTCAATTCAGTACGTTATGCAAAATTTGGTGCAAAACGAAAGATATATAGGGACTTTGGTACACCATTTACATGAAATCGGACGAAACTATATGTGAGAGCTATATAGAAATCTGGACTGATTTTCTCGAAACTTGGCAGGCATCACTCTAGGCTAATTTCAGTACGTTATGCCAAATTTCGTGCTAATCGAAAGATATATAGGGACTTTGGGCACCATTTACAAGAAATCGGACGAAACTATATATGGGAGCTATATCTAAATCTGGTCCGATTTTCTCGAAACTTGGCAGACATTATTCTAGACTCAATTCAGTACGTTATGCCAAATTTCGTGCAAATCGCAAGATATGTGTGGACTTTGGTGCACCATTTACATGAAATCGGACGAAACTATATATGGGAGCTATATCTAAATCTGGACCGATTTTCACTAAACAAGGCACACATCACTCTACGCTCAACTCAGTACGTTATGCCAAATTTCGTGCAAATCGAAAGATATATAGCGACTTTGGTGCACCATTTACATGAAATCGGACGAAACTATATATGGGAGCTATATCTAAATCTGGACCGATTTTCTCGAAACTTGGCAGACATCATTCTAGGCTCAATTCAGTACGTTATGCCAAATTTCGTGCTAATCGAAAGATATATAGGGACTTTGGGCACCATTTACAAGCAATCGGACGAAACTATATATGGGAGCTATATCTAAATCTGGTCCGATTTTCTCGAAACTTGGCAGACATCACTCTAGTCTTAATTCAGTACGTTATGCCAAATTTCGTGCAAATCGAAAGATATATTGGGACTTTGGGGCACCATATACATGAAATCGGACGAAACTATATATGGGAGCTATATCTAAATCTGAACCGATTTTCACGAAACTTGGCAGACATAATTATAGACCTAAATGATTAGGCTGTACCAAATTTCGTGCAAATCGAAATATATATAGGGACCGTTTACATTAAATCGGTTAAATATATATATGAGAGCTATATCTAAATCTGAACCGATTTTTCCCAATTTCAATAGGGTTCGTCCTTGGGCCGAATAAGTTGGCATAGGTCACTTATTCGGCCCAAGGATCCAATTCGGATCATAAATGCGACCTGGACTTTGTTTACAATTTAACATGCACAGACAGACAGACGGACGGACGGACGGACATGCATAAATCGACTTATAGCCTAGACAGACGACAGCCTTAATTTGCATTAACAGCCTTAATTCAAATTAACTTGTACATTATCCTCATTTTTATGTGTTGTAAATGCACAAAATCAAACTGAATTTATACTGAATTAAGCAATTTCAATATGGCAATGCTGTAGAAAATAAATTGATTGTTGTCAAAATTGTTTACGTTTATGGAAATACAAATTAGAAATAAAGGCAACATTCCGTCGAATTGGGCGCTGTTTTATCATAATTATAGCTGTTATTCTTCCTGTCTGTCATATGTTCTTTTCATAACGATGTAATCCTAAAACATATTGTGAACAAATGTCAATATTTTCTTCCTACACACAGACAAACAATAGTTTTGAAACAAAAAACTGATTTATAAATGCAGAAACTCTCGTCTGTCAGGGGTAAATATTAATTCAAATTAAGAACTATTTAATGCAAATTATGGCTGTCGTCTGTCTTTGGTATTAGAAAGTGATTATATGCATATTCTCAAAAGGAACCATGTGTCTATCTCGTTTCCTTTTGCCTGTTACAAACATATGCACAAAGACATAATACCCTGTACCACAGTGTGGTGAAGGGTATAATTAGGCCAATGCCCCATAATGCCGAAAATGGGGCGATACCTATATGTATTCCTATACCATAACTTGGATCAACATATAGATAATTATTCGAAAAAATGCGTCTCAGCCGGAATGACATATTTTAGCTACTACAATGGGAATGGAGATATATTAATTTTTGGTAGGAAGATTTGACACCACATGAGAAATTATGGGGGTACCATTATATGGGTACTACCCCCCATAATACAGATTCATGGAATCATGCTACCAAATAAAACAGCCAATTACAGCTGATAAGGTTGAAAATAGTGCCCAAAGGATCGTATAATGTAGAGTGCCATTATATGGAGGCTTTTCGGAAGCTTCCACAAATTTTGTTAGGAACATTTTCTACTCAATGATCATCCTAAATAGTGAACTAATATTGAACATTTTCAATACCAAATATCCTAGGAAAAGTAGCAATTTATGTGCAAATTGCAGAGCACTATCTCAAATCGTAGAGGGTAGAAAAAGCTAACTTAATATTGGGCTATCGTTATGTGAATTATACACCAACAATATGGCTATGCAAGACAACGTTTGCCGGGCCCGCTAGTTTCTTTATATTTTTCCTTCGAAATACTGAAGCTTCAATTACAAATATATTTCCTCATCATATCATAATAATAATAACACTCCCATATTATTTCTCATTCAGCCATTTTTTGTCCCACACACACTTTCCAAATTTTTCCATGTAATTATCATAAACAAAATGATTATTTATGTTAATTGTGATTATCTCATCTAAATATCGCATTTATTACCATAATTGTTAATTAACCGATATGATATGGTTAAAACGATTCGTTGTTGTTATTCTTTTTTTGATCAAATCTGTAAGCCTCTGCTCAATTGGGGAAATTGTTAAAATGCTTCTCCAGTGGCTTCATAAAATTTTAATGCAAATGGAAAAAAAATGTAAAATGAAAAAATCTCAGAGCAAAAAATATAGAAACCATAATATAATCAGCAATTAACATAAAAGGATACGTAATGATATTATGAAAATACAGTTGATATTGAGAGCAAAAAACAAATAGGCAATTTTTATTTATTTATGTAGGAAACGTTGGTTGCTCTCTAATAATGACAAAAATACCATGAAATGACATGTGTTTTTATTATGAAGTAAAATTTAATCATATAAATTTTATGAGATTTGAATAATGCTGAAGGTGTGTTTCCATGTTGCATAGTCTAACCAGAATATTCAAGCTACCAATATTCTAGCCAATATCGAGATAAATAATTTTTCCTAAAACCTGTTTTCGGTTACTATTCTTTATAACGTTGAGAATATTTTAATAAACACGAAGTTGATATTAGTCTTCTAAGAAAATAGGTTGGAAAAGTACTGTATATTCAAAATTCGGAGAGTTCAGGATTTGGCCGATTAACTACCTCCAATTGCCGAAGCATTTTTCCACTCCAATTAAAGCACCTCCATAATATGGGTTTTTAGCACTTCTACAGCATGTTCTGGCGTCAAAAATCGTTGACCTCGATTTTTATACCCTACACAACTTTGTTGTCAGGGTATTATAGCTCCAAAGTTTGTATTGGACCCACCTTTTAGTATACCGATCGTCATATCTCGACTAGCTGAGTCGATCTAGACATGTGTGTCCGTCCGTTCATTATAGTTTGTAAACCTGATACAGGCCACAGTTATTGACCAATCTTCACGAAATTTTGCATGTAGGATGGGTTCTGGCCAATGAAGACCCCGATTGTTTTTGGTAAAGATTGGGTAATATTTAGGGGATGAAATGGAACATATACTTAATTTCTGTCAGTTTTTCTGGTCGCTCCAGAGGCCGCAATTATGGCCCGAACGTCGCGAAATTTCACATGGAGAAAGCGATCGGGCTAAATAATAAACATGCCTTTTTTCAAGGTTTCTAACTGTGCACATAAATAATCGAAAATTTAAAAGATAATAAAAATAATTTACAAAAAAAAATTGTTATTGCTTTGTTGTTGTTTTTTGTAATTAAAGAAAAGTCCTTATTTTTGATGGCGGGCATGATAACTCCTCACTGGAACATCGGAATTCGAAAATTCCAACGGTGTTAGAAAGAGTACATGACTGGCTCTCGTATAAACTAGGATTATTGATTTCGCTATAAAATTAACAAAATGGCGGACCTTTGAAAAATATTTTTGGAAAATCGCCGATTTTTGACCAAAAACCATGTTAAAAAATAAGGAAAATCTTCACCGATTCATACGATAGCTATACACTCACAGAGAAACGTGTACAAATTTGAAATCGATTGGGTTATTAGCTTTTGAGTTATCGTGCCCGCCATTCGCAAGAGAGAAAAACGCGTCTAAAGTTTGAGAAGCCCTTCAGCCGTCACTTGATGCTGTCACAATAAATCGGCTATATCTTCAGAGTTCTTGAGATTTTCACTAGAAATTTTGTAGAGATATTTTTGAATTAGTGTAGAATCGAATTCAATCAAAAAAATTTTTGACCCCGAGAATGGGGGGTCCCCTTAAATCACCAACACTATTGTCGTTTTGGGGTTCCGAACCAATTTTAGTCCGAAAAAAAAACAAATAATTTTGTATAGTTTTCGACAATCCTCACAAATTTCGATAATCCGTTCTGATAATTATTTTACAAAGCACTTGTAAGGAGGAATTTTAACCTTCAAACCCCCCAAACTCCGTAATTATCTATATTTAAAATATCTCAATTTAAGTGAATATGTATGTGGGACTATGTTAAAAATGTTCTGTTATGAAGTATTTTATTCTCTTTAAACCCTTAATGCCCAAATTAAAGCCATTAAATACTTAACATGGGGCGGTATAGTTATATGCGGCATATATCAAAGTATGGATCCATATTAAAAACTTGAAATACTTTCATAGAAGCAATATAGAGCTATTTCATATTTTCTCTCAGGAAAAATGTTCTCCTGTGAGAACCCTGAATACATTGTTAAAGAATGGTGCAAGTGAAAATATGAGACCTGAATTTGGATCGGGCAACAGATTTAAGATCACCGAATATTTTGAAGAACAATTACAAAAGCGTCAGTCGATGTTGTCGACAGATATATACCCTCAGCTTGTGGTTTGCGGAAGACTACCGGTTATATCATTCGCTTTAGATAAGGTATATGTTTTTATCAACTAGATGACCATCTTTTGGAGAGCTACCAAAAGAGGTTACCCTGTAGAACCAATCTTAGAATTAAATGTAGGTTTGGAAAATTATTACGATTTACAAAGTTTGGATCAAATCAGACATTCTATAATCTTGATATTGGATTAACAAATTTTTCATAAAGTTGACACTTTGTGTGGAAGGTAACAGAAGGAGTGGACCAAAGGCTTGATAACATATGTAAATATATTGTAAATATATTGTCACGTGCAAAGTTTGGACGAAATGTGATGTTCCGATCGCTCCATATGAGATTTACAAGTTTTCAAAATTTTGGACCTTTGTGGGGGAGTTACCAGAAGGGTGGACCGAAAAGTCCCATATTCCAACATTATACACAGACATGGATAAAATATTAGGTTGTGCAAAGTTTTGTTTGAATCGGATGCTCTGTTCCCATGATATATAAAATACATCTTAGCTCAATTTTGACCATTTTGTGTGTGAGGTGCCTGAAGGAGTGGGCCGGTGGAACCCATTTTTCAACATGCAAGAATTTTGAAAGAAATTTTAAGATCTCCATTTTTGGCATAAAATTTGACATTTCATACCATAATGAATATATTAACAAATCTTCAAAATTGTTGGCCCATTATGGGAAGGTACCAGAACTAGTGGACAGATAAGTCCCTTCTTTGGATTCGATCTAGGCTAGGTACAAATATTAAGATATGCTAAGTTTGATGAAATTGGATATTCTGTTCGCTTCATATGAGATTTACAAAGTTTCAAAATTTTGACCCTTTGTGTGGGAAGTACTAGAAGAAGTTGATCGATATGTCCCATTCCCCCGCAATACATAGAAGCATGATTGAAATACTATTTAATTAATTTTCAGCACAATTTTCACCAATTTTATGATGTGCCAAGTTTGGATTTAAATTTGTTTTCATTCGCTTATTGGATTTATAAATATTGAGATTATTGACCACTTGTGGGCGAGGTACCAAAAGGAGTGGACCAATGGGCCCTTGCTTCGGACTTGGTAAATGTAATAGGTCGTACAAAAAATATGTGGGATAGTTCGTTCGTATGATATTATAAAATTAATTTATAGCGAAATTTTGACCCTTAATATTAGAGTTATAAAATTTGAAATTGTTACACATTTGTAAAGGATTTACCAGAAGGAGTGGACCGATATTCCCCATCTTCGAACTTCATTTAAATTTGGAAGATATATTACGATATGCACAGTTTGGATGAAAACGCTTACTCCGGTCAAGTTATTGTGCGCACAAGCCCGCCAGGCAGACGGGCGACTAACATTTGTAAATCGACTCCAAATTGTCTGAAACTAATGAAGTCTAAAAGCAGTATTTCGATGAGACACATTTTTGTCGTATCAATGTGTATATACCCTCATTAGCCATAAGGCTGAGGGTATAACTAGTTATACTAAAATTAAGTAAAAACTTAGGTAATTTCGGCAGGCCGCATTTTTATACCCAACACCATACACTGTGCAGTCAAGATTTCTTAATACCATGGGGACCTTCAAATGGGGACTATGTGCAAGTCACGGATAAAGGGTTATTGGATATGAGGCTCCATTTGGCTAAGACGTCAACATATTAAAGAACATCACCTACGAGGGCAGTTCGGAAACTTCTAAGCCTAGCACAAAAATGTTGTTTCGATCTGGCAAATCCTTCATATAGAAACACGCGTTAAAAAAACGCATCCGCTATTTTATACAATTGAAAAATTAGAAATGCGTGCTGTCATTAAATATTTACATAAATAAAAAAGGTTTATCGGGACAAGAACTCCATAACGATATGTTGAATGTGTTAGGTGAAAGTGCTCCTTCATATGTAACAGTAAAAAATGGGTTGCTGAATTTAAACTTGGGCATCTCAAATGATCGAGTTCATATAATTTTGCATGAAGAACTACAGATGAAAAACCTTTCTGCAAGATGGGTGCCACATTTCTCAAGCCTGTTTGGGCCGTTTTAAGCGAAATAAAATAGATTTTAAGCGTCGTTTAATAACTGTTTATGAACCATGGTTCGACCACTTTACTCCAGAGACAAAATAACAATCCAAAAAATGGACTGAGGCTGGAGGAAGTGCCCCAAAGAAGGCGAAAAATAATTCAATCGGCTGGTAAGGTTATGGCTACGGTTTTTTGGGACTGGTGGAAAACGACACCTCTCCTGTTAGTAAATTCTGGACGTCTCTGGTCAATTGCTATCTTCAAACGGTCTAGTTGTTGACAGTAGAGATCAGAATTTAGCTTTAGGCCTTATGGAAGCAACTCATAATAAATAATCCCCTTCCAGTCACACCAAATGCATAGCAGAACCTTCCTGGCCGTTAGTCCTGGTTTGGCCACCGTATGATGTGCTTCACCGCTCTTTGACCACAACCGTTTTTGCACAGGGTTATATTATGTGATCCATTTCTCTTCTCCAGTCAAAATCCGTTTAAGAAATGGGCCTATTTCATTCCGTTTGGGCAAGGCTTCGCAGATGGAAATTCGATTCATACAATTTTTCTGTTAATTGGGGTGGCACCCAAACATCGAGCTTCTTTTTGAATCCAGCTTTGTGTAAATGTATTATAGTCGATTTTTAACTCCTGGGCGATGGTACGACTGCTAACATGCCGGTCAACTTCGTTAATTTCTCTGATTTTATCGACATTTTCGACAACCGGGCTAATGGATTTCTTTTTCCCAAACCTAATATATATTACACATTTTAATCCCACTGTGTGTGGTTTTAGACAAACGTGTATCATGTTTTCAAAATTATATTTCATATATTTCCATTGTTATTGATGCCATATTTCGAAATCAAAATATAAAAATCGTCATCATCATCATCCTTTTTAAAGAAGAAACTACATTTCCAATATTATCCAAAATGTTGATGATATCATCATATTGTCTCTAAAAGCATAACAGATAAAAAAAATATTACTTGAAATAATATTAAAAAAACCTCTATACGGAACAGCAAAGCAATCAGTGTAAATAATAAAGGTAATATTTATAAATAAAAAAGGTGGAGAGGGGGGCTGACTAACATTCACCATGGGAGACATATGGAAATAATTGAATGTGCGGAGACAGTTATTTGGGCCAAAATGTACGACCTCTTAAAACGTGATTGAGCCTTTTATATTTATAACAACACTCAAGGCATATGTGACTCATTCATTCATTCATAATGTCAATAAAGGAAATGTAAACAGAACAAACAAACAACCATCTACATATACAAGAACATAATATATAGATATGTATGTATACAATATGTATAGGTGGTGCCACATCTTATCAATTCAGTAGATTAACGTTTATGATAAAGCGATTTGGTTTAAACTTTAATTTAACTTATATTCGGATTATTCATTGAGCAATAAAGTCAGAATGGCTATGGCCTACAGGTGTGCGGGTGTGTACGCCCGCTTCTGTTTATGTCAATAATAAATATGTATGTATATATATTTTGTTGTTGTAATGTGTGCGTGTACGTTTAACACAATGTCGGCAAATGTAAATGAAATTGGCTGTTATAGGAAACGGATATGCCAATGGACATATATTGAGTATAATGTACACTATGTGTGTGTGTGTTTGTAATTTTTTTAATGTGTCACAACACAATTTTGTTTTCCTTGTGTATGTTTTTGTTTTCTTTCCTGTTTGCTTTTTTCCCAATGTTTGTATAAACTTTTTGTATATGTTCAATAAACATAAACGTAATTAATTAATTACATCGACGAGACATATATAGCAAGATTGTTGACCAATGTTTGACATAAATGATGTAGATGGTCATGCACAATTTACTATAGTTACTAACCTATATTATCAGCACTAGTAATACAGCAAGAATACAAGTTGACGAAACCCATCTCTGGGCAGGGTCCATCAGTTTTTCTAGGACTTTGATTACATTGTTGTTTTTATAAAAGAAAATTCCTTCTTTTCGACGAAGGATATGATTTTGCGACAACTTGAACTTCCGAATCAAAAAAAAAATTAACGGTATTCGATAATGTACATTTCTGGCTATCGTAAGAACTTGGAAAATTCCATATAAGTGTTCCAAGGTCTCTGTAGTCTACCATTTACGAGTTCAAACGCTATCGATAAACCCCTGCCGTTAGGGAACTATTTATATTTAATAGACCCTATTTATTTACGTAATATTTTTAGTAGTTGTATTTTTATATGTTCGTATGTGTTGTTGCTGAATTCTGATTATGTTGAAAACCATGGGTATTTCTATTTAGTTATATTCAAAATATTTCTCAAAATCGTTTCCGTTGATTGCTGGCCATTTGTTTCGACGATTGTCATCAATAATGGCAAACATGTTGCAATTCAGTTTCTGTGCGCAGATATTTACGCACACTATTGAAATAAATTATTATTGCCCTTAGCAGATGATTGACATTTTATCATATTTATTTTGAATTTTTAATATTTAAGAGCATTATTTGTAATTTTGCGTTGTTATATTTCTGTTTTCAGAAAAGCAAGCGGATGTAATGCCGGCAAATGAAATGGTAAGTTAATGAAACCTACTCTGTCTGATTTATTTTTATAGGTATTGAAATATATAAAATGTTATGTTTTGTGTAAATTATATTTGAAATACATTTATCGCAAAATATCTAACATGAATACACCGGACTCTCACTATGAAAATGTATGTGTAAAGAATTCACTTCAAACGTGTAAAGTTTGTTACAGAGCAGCTCAACGTGTGTTCGATACACTTTTAGCCTTGACCTGAATGCCAGAAATGCCCGATAGACTCTGAATCGGAGTCGGCTAATTTTGTTTATTGAAAAATCTAGTGATTTTCGCTTTAAAAACTGCCATAAAACAAAAACTATTTATATACAAAATTTTTATTTACAAAGCACAACATTGGCAATGATTCCTGCAGTTGAATTTGTATACATCCATGTTTCATTATAGTTTATTTTACTCCTTACTTTATATTGTATACAATAATTTATTTTTAGAGTTGAAAGGCTACACTACGTAATCCTGATTTATATAAACAATTTTTTATACCCTACACAACTATGTTGTCAGGGTATTATAGCTTTGTGCAGCCCCAAAAGTTTGTAACGCCGCGAAATACTGGTTATAGACCTACCTTTAAGTATACCGATAGTCATATCTCGACTAGCTGAGTCGATCTAGACATGTGTGTCCGTCCGTCTGTCCGTCTGTCCATTATAATTTGTAAACACGGTACAGGCCACAGTTATGGACCAATCTTCACGAAATTTTGCATGTAGGATGGGTTCTGGCCAATGAAGACCCCTATTGTTTTTGGAAAATATCGGTTAATATTTAGGGGATGAAATGGACCAAAAACTTTATTTTTGTCGGTTTTTCTGGTCCCTCCAGAGGCCGCAATTATGGCCCAAACACCGCGAATTTGTGCATGGAGAAGGGGATCGGACCAGAGAATAAGCGTGCATGTTTTGATAAAGATCGGTCAATATTTAGCGGTTCAAATGGACCCTGGCTTTTGTGTGAAAAATGACAAAATTTGTATTCTATGTCATATATATTTACCCCTGAAGGACATAGACCCGAGAAGTTGATAGTAGGGGAGAGGGGGGCACCTTTGAACAGCGCTCATAAAATCTTGGTTTTCCGACCCGCAACCACATTTTTATACCCTACACAACTATGTTGTCAGGGTATTATAGCTTTGTGCAGCCCCAAGAGTTTGTAACGCCGCGAAATATTGGTCTTAGACCCACCTTTAAGTATACCGACATATCTCGACTAGCTGAGTCGATCTAGACATGTGTGTCTGTCTGTCCATTATAATTTGTAAACACGTTACAGGCCGCAGTTATGGACCAATCTTCACGAAATTTTGCATGTAGGATGGGTTCTGGCCAATGAAGACCCCTATTGTTTTTGGTAAAGATCGGTTAATATTTAGGAGATGAAATGGACCAAAAACTAAATTTTTGTCTGATTTTCTGGTCGCTCTAGAGGCCGCAATTATGGCCCAAACACCGCGAATTTCTACATGGAGAAGGGGATTGGGCCAAGGCATAAGCATGCCTGTTTTGATAAAGATCGATCAATATTTAGCGGGTCAAATGGACCCTAACTTTTGTGTGAAAAATGACAAAATTTGTATTCTATTGCGTATATATTTAATCCTGAATGACAAAGAGCCGAGAAGTTGATAGTATATCCAAGAGGAGCGGTTGACCTTTAAATTGATACCAATTATATTGTCGTATGTACTCGGATGCGGGAGTTACATGTAAATATTTACAGGTGCTTACGTACTCAGATATAATTTAGTAACACATTACCACACTGGAGGCGGAAATACAGCGCGGATCGCTTTGAAAATTTCCATGAGGATCCAGGAATGGTCAAGGATAACGCCTATAATTTTCGGTGATGATCACATAATAATATTGGGATGAAGTGGACCGAATACTTAATTTTTTGTGTTTTTTCTTGTCCATATATAATCCAAAATTGAAAGTCGAACATCATAACACAACCCACCGTGAAGGGAATCTGTACAAGTAATTAGAAGGGATTTACTGAATATTAGTAATATTTGTTGACCTCTAGTCGGTCAAGAGTGTGTAAATATAGCGAAATATTTTCCATGCTCAGTATATATAACCACAGAAAGTTAGATTTTCGTGGAAGTTGTGTAGGGTATCATATGGTCGGCCCCGTCCGACTATACTGCTCTGCTCACTGGTTTTTTCATATCTTGCAGATGAAATGATTACAACAGCGGAACAAATTATATAACTATTTTAATATAAGGGGAATATATGGTGACGTCCCCAAATAGGGGGCGAATATTAAAAAATGTTGGTAGGGAGATTTGTTACCATATACCACTACCAAATACCAAATTGCAGCAAAATTCGGTTGAAAAACGGGCTCAAGAACCTAAACCTTTATATGGGGGCTATCCGAAAAAATTTACCTATATTCATAATTTTTTGTGGAGAGATGTGGAACCTATTAAGAACTCAAAATATTAAATTACAGCCAATTTGGTGGAAAAATACGATCAAGACCCCCAAAATACTGAAAATTAAGAGGTACCGTTATATGGGGGCTAGCAGGAAAAGTGGACCTTTATTTATATTTTTTGTGGAGATATTTAGTACCCAATAAGAACCCTATGTACTAAATTTCAGCGAATTCGGTTGAAAAATGGGGGGGGGTTACCTTTATGTGGGAGCTATGCCTAAACATGAACCGATATATCCCATCTTCGAACTTGACTGCAGGCAAAAGACAATCCTATGCAAAATTTCAGCACCCTGTCTCAATTTCTTCAGAAGATAGCGTGATTACAACAGACGGACGGACAGACGGACGGACAGACGGACGGATATGACTAAATCGTCTTAGAAATGAATATTGCGATGAGTTACAAACGGAGTGACAAAAATTAATATACAAAATTGTATACACATTTTTAAAACCTGTGCATTTTGATTAAAGGCTCTCTAGTGCTCTTTATGAGTTCTGCGAAGAATATTTCGCTTACACTACAGCAGAAAATATTCTTATAATATTATTTATCTACTGAAAATCAGAAGACTTGTTCATTCCCATTTGTGGCGAACATTAAAAGCTATCTACTAGGAAGTTATTAAATTCTAGACCTAACCATTTTTTTCTATGGTTTTTCCATTTCGAAAATTTAACAACTCTTCACGCCAAGTTTTAATACGAAAATCTCACTTTAACCATTATTTTTAAATCGCCTTCAATAAACCACACAAGACTTAGTGGGTCCACCAAGCATCAATCTTCTAAAAATAGCTTATTTCTATTATTGTAATATTTTCCTTTCAACTGCTTTTCGGTGTAATATTCCAAAAATAATTTCTTTGATTTCCCCAATGTTTAATTTCCATTAGTTACCTGCCGTTATGGTACTGCTATTTCTATCTTATACCAAAATAAATAGTATAGCCGTAAAAAAGAAAATGCCAATTTAGAGAAGGCGAAAAACAACAACAAAAAAATAACAAATGGTCCACCAAAAAAACTCCAATGAATTATGATTTGTGGTTTGTCAACATCACACCTGTGGTCTAGATTGGCCATAAACGAATATTTCGCCGCCCTCATCCATAATGGCCATCGTTATGTTGAATGTTCGCTCGATTGCCACAAATGCCTTCCGGTGGTGTCATTTTATATTTGAAACATTAATGATGTTCGGTAGTGTGGGGAGCATCGATGTTGGAGATAGTGATGGTAGGTGGCCGGCCAACCAGCCAATCATCCACCCATCGACCCGGAAGTCTCAGTTACATTACACAGAGTGTAACAGAAGTAATCATCGAAATTATTTTTCAAATTTATATCAATATTATTTCATCAGAGATATACACAATAAGTTTTTTTTTCATCTATACCGAAGTAAACAACAACAATTGCTTTTGTAATTGCAAAATAAAAATGGTAATAGATATTTTGGAATGATAGGTTATGTAATTTGTAGCAATTTGATTTGATGATATCTCAAGGAATAGGAATGGTTTTAGAAAAAAATATGTATTTTTTTGAAGATGAAAGGGAAGATTCTAAAATTTAGAAATTTTGCACCCGTAGGTGCCAATAGGGATTTTAGGAGAATTTCCATTATAGGAGTACACAAGTACTAAAAATTGTAGGTTCGGATAGGCACTAGAGATCTAACCCAATTGGTAATATATTTGTTCATATATTGGCTATAATTTGTTAGATTGAGTTCTCTAATCATTATAAAACCAGTGATCGGAGCATTATAGTCGGACGGTGCCGGCCATAAGATATCCTACACAACTACCACGGAACTGTAACTTCTGTGGATTTTTATTCCGAGCCTGGGCAATTGCAGTTTCAACCTCTTGCCCCATTAGAGGTCAACAGCACCTGTTAATTACACTGACATATATTGCGAATGTTACTAATATTCAGTATAGTCCTTCTAATTACTTGTCCTTATTTCCTTCACCGTGGGAATCCAAATCAAAAGCATAAAAAATTAAGTTTTAGGTCCACTTCATCCCAAAATTATTATCTGATCATCACAAAAAATTATAGGAGTTGTCCTTGACCATAACTTGAAACTCATGGAACATTTCAAAGCGTTCAGCGCTACATTTCCGTCAGTGTGTTACTAAATAATATCTGACGGTAACTATCTGAGGGTAACTCCCACATCCGAGTACATACCACAATATAATTGGTATCACATTAAAGGCCAACCACTCCTTCGGCCCATAATTGTGGCGTCTTGAGCGACCAAAAAACAGTTAAGTATTTGGTATATTTCATCGCCTAAATATTAACCGATCTTTAAAACAATAGAGGTTTTCATTGGGCAGTACCCATCCTACATGCAAACTTTCGTGAAGATTGGTCCATAACTGTAACCTGCATCGTGTTTACAAATTATAATTGACAGATTGAGGGACGGATGGACACGCATGTCTAGACCGACTCAGCAAGTCAAGATATCACGGTCGGTATACTTAAAGGTGGGTCTAAGACCAATATTTCGCAACGCTACAAACTCTCTCTATCCTGCCCTCATTTTGTAACCCCCAGTTTTTAATAATTTGAGAATTTTGCAGAATTTTTCAGGGTTCTAGAAAAATTTCCTTATCTGAGAGTCAGCAGTCTGATATTTAGTTTTCTCCTGGTTTCCCCGATAGAACTTCACGTCGTTTTTATATACCCTTTGATTCGAAAAAATGTGCCTCATCGAAATATTAATTTTAGATTTCATGTTTCTTTAGACCAAATCCGTTTCAGACAATTTGGAGTCAATTTGCAAATGCCCATCCGTCTGTCTGGCCGGCTGGTGCGCGATAACTCTCAAAAGGGAGTAACCGATTTCACCGACTTTGCACATCGTAATATTTCTTCCAAACTTAGTTCAAGTTCGAAAATGGGGAACATCGGTCCATTCCTTCTTGTTCTTCCCCTAAAAAATGGTCAACATTTTGCTGAAAATAATTTTTAAACCAGTGAGCGGAGCAGTATAGTCGGACGTGGACGACCATACGATACCCTACACAACTACCAAGGAACTCTAATTTTCTGCAGATGTTTATTCCGAGCCTGAGCAATATTTTGTAATATTTGCCGCTACTTGCTCGATTAGAGGTCAACAGCACATTTTCCGAATATTATAAATATTCAGTACAGCCCTTCTAGTTACTTGTCAAGGTTCCCCTCACGGTGGGTTGTGTTGTGATGTTCGGCTTATATTCGACAATAAAACACACAACAAAATAAGTTTTCGGTCCACTTCATCCCAAAATTTTATTCTGATCATCATCAAAAATTATAGGCGTTGTCCTTGACCATAATT
The DNA here is from genome assembly GCF_032173495.1 of Musca vetustissima. Classification (NCBI taxonomy): domain Eukaryota; kingdom Metazoa; phylum Arthropoda; class Insecta; order Diptera; family Muscidae; genus Musca; species Musca vetustissima. The sequence goes on from NW_026886242.1 coordinate 33,720, forward strand.
GGAACTTCATTGAAAATTTTAAAGCGATCAGCGCTATATGTCCGCTCTCTAATGTGGTAATGGGTTACTAAATAATATATGGTTCTTCATGGCCAGAACCCATCCTACATGCAAATTTTCATGAAGATTGGTCCATAACTGTGGCCTGTATCGTGTTTACAAATTATAATGGACAGACGGACGGACACACATGTCTAGATCGACTCAGCTAGTCGAGATATGACGATCGGTATACATAAAGGCGTTATAAACTCTTGGGGCTGCACAAAGCTATAATACCCTGACAACATAGTTGTGTAGGGTATAAATAGCATGCGAAGGGAAACCTTCTGGAAAATGGGACTTATCGGTCTATTCCTCCTTGACACAAGGGTCAATACTTTGACTCCCCTACAAATGGTAAACCTAGACAAATGGTAAACCTAGATAGCAGAAGCTATCAACGTATTCAATTGCTGATGTTGTTTTCCTTGCTGGTGTTGTTAATTTTCATGGGCTTAATTAGTTAATTTCAAGTCCAACAATTATGAAAAGTAGGGGTGACAGAGGACAACCTTGTTTTACTCCTGCGTTGATGCGATACGGTCGGCTTATGTTCTGTTTGTGAAGAACTGAGAGTTATGCATCTCCGTACATTGCTCTTGTTATTTGGATAATTTGGTGGGTGACCACCCTCCCTTATGACAGTTTGTCTGATGGTATCGAAAGCGTTCTGGGAATCGATGAATATTAGATAAAAGGGGTGTGGGGTTGCGCCATTCTATAGATCGCTTTGTTACGGCTTGTAGGGTTTGACCTGATCCACAGAAATTAGGTTCCACGTGCCGTCTTCCCATGTTTGTTTCAAAGAGTGTTGCGTTAGAGTTGTTGGGCATTTCAGTTTTATCTTGATTTCGCCTATGATGAGCTGTTATCTAATGTCAGTATAATCTAGCAAGTCAAAAAACTTGGCAGAAAATGTTAAATATAGGTCCATATTTGAAAGTGGATAAATGTAATAAAAATAAAAATCTTATATAACAATAACAAAGTTCCCTAAATTTTAGGCCTTTATTTAAATGTTGGACTTTATTGCTGCACTTTTTGGTCCAAATTTCCCAACTCTTACCTTTCATCGAACAAAAACCAATCAATCTAAAATATTTCATATTCTCCCATTAACTTTTACTAACTTCTACGATTTTCAACCCAGAAAAAAACAAAACTTTTTGTTTTTACATTTTTGTCTAATAGCTCAGAGAATTCAGAAAATAACAATAGATTACCTTAGGGTATCATTGTTTTGTAATTTTTCACTTGGAATGTGATGGGCAAAATTGGAAAAAAATTATGGTTTCATTGATGTTGTTGTTGTTATTTTGCTGAGTTGTGGTCCAATAACGTATGATTAGCTAGATGGGTGGCTGCTGGTGCATCTCTATCTAAAATTTGTGAGGTTTCGTTGAATATCAATTTTATTTTATTTCGAACCTAGATGCTGTTAGTGTTGTTGTTGTTTGTTTTGTGTAATATATCTATGTAGTATGTGTTTCATTTTATTTCGATTTGTTATCACTGACTATTTTATGATTCTTTGCCTGGCTGGCTGATGCATCATTGAACAATGGTATGTTATTTAATCTATAGAATTTATGTGATGGAAGATAAATATGAGAAAAACGGGTTATTTTGAGTGCACTAAAAGAAGGCCTCTTGAAAAGGGAAACATATATTTTAAATTATATACAATTTTTAATTATATATAACTTAAAAGGAAAGAGTCTGAAGATATTTATACTGGGTTTTATATTGTTTATAGAAGAAAAACGATTTGTTTTTTTATATTAGAAATCAATTACAAAACATTTCCATTCTGCTTCCTATGAGTTTGTATGAAATATTATCCCTTGATTAGTTCTTGAGGCCCCCCCAAAGTAGGCCTCAACAATTCAAATATTTTCCAATCACCACCCATATATATATATTTCATTCATTCATTTCATTGCTAAAAAGTCATATGCGAGTAACTGTAAAACTCTCATCTAGCAAAACTGAACCACTGGCGGCAATTACTTTTTGATTGATTTTCAACAAAAATAAATTGTTTTGGGATCAGCCCCAATTTTCACGCCAATGCATCAGATCCTAGCGTGCCAATAAATGTGTATACATACATATCAAATATAGCATATGAAAAATCAACTATAACAGCAACAACAATAAAAACTGTTATAAATAAATTGAAATATTTCTATAATAACAAAATTCAAATTCCAGTTTTTCCTATATCGTAAATTACATTTAGTCTTTGGCAAAAAATTTATTGTTTGGCATAATTTTTCAATTTAAAATTGATAAAAGTAACTATTTCATAAATAACATAAAGTAAAACTCATTTATTTGTGTATGTATATTTGTATGCAATATTTTTCAAGCTAAATTGCTAAATTTGCCTGAAATCAGCCAAGGACAACTTGTGGGTCATTCTAGTCAGAAGTTAGTCAGGTCTTTTTAAATAATGTTACTAAGGGGTATGTCGAAATTTATCATATAAGAATACCGAAATTTACCAAATAGTATATATCTGGACTGTAGCGATGGAATAAAGTCAAATAACGTTTAAATAAACAACAAAATCAATATTTTTTTGCTTATTAAATTTGGTCCCTCCCTTATTCTAGATTTCAAATGTGTATGAAGCGGCTGGCAAATTGACGTACATTAAGCTGAAGACTTGTATCTGTGTATATAAGCACTTGAAGACTTAAATGATAAGTAAATAAATTGACATAATTTTGTTGTTGTTGTTTTGTAGTTGTTTTTTTGTAAATAACGAAAAGTCCTTCTTTTCGGATGCATGCATGATTTCCGATCGCTGGCACGTCCGCTTCCAAAAATTCCAATGACAATCGAAAGAATTCGTGTCTGGTCCTGGTATGAAATAGGAGTATTTACATAGCACGACAATAAAAAAAAGGTGCACATATGAAATTGAATTTTTAAAAATGTACCCTATTTTCGAACATAAAGATCTTGACCGATTGCACTTATAATAGATAATAGTTATAGCTCCTTCGCATGGTGCTGACAAAATAAATCGCATATATCTTCAAAATTGCTGAGATTTTCACTTGGAGCATAAAGGGAGGACGTTGAATTCGTGTAGGTTCGAAATATATAGAAGAACAAAATTAAATTTTTAACCCGAGATTGGGATACTCTCTTAAAAGATAAAGTGTGCATTTAAGGGTTTGTTAAATTATCACACATATTTCTATACGTTATTTCCTTCAAAGCATATAAAAGAAGGTCAACACTATTCGCAAAAATACTATCCAGGTACCCAGATATATCAGACAAGCGAAGTGCCCGCTACTTCGTGTGCGGAAAGGGAATACAAAACAAATAAATAATATTTTATATGAAAATCAGGAATACTGTATAATTTATTGAAATATAAAGTTTATTACCATTTAGTACTCTTCATACACATACGTACTAATTTCCAACATAACTTTCTTATTTTCATTATAGAGATTCAAAAGTGATCAGTATTCCAATGACATATTTTAGCAAATGCGTACTGGATCTGCATTTAGTTCAATTCAGCACTTTTCAAACACATATGTAAATATTTTCAAGGCTACCTTCATGTGTCAATTCTACGCTCAAGCAGCAATCAATATCCCAAATGTTAGGTTTTCAGCTATATCCGTTCACCCAAAATCCAAACTGTACTAAATTTAGTATCGTTTAGTAGCCATAAATACGAATTTCCTAAACTATTTCAATTCTACAATCCAACAGTAATTTTTATTTCAAAATTCAGGAGTCCAGTTCTATTCATTCACATAAAATCAAATTGTATCAAATTTAGTTTACTTCACATAAGTATGAATTTTAAAAACTACCCCCATATCTCAATTGTACATTCCTACAGTAATCATTATTCCACTTTTTCAGCTCACTCTCTCTTCGTTATCCAAATTGTTCCAAATTTTTCTAATCATACATCGTTAGCTAAAATGCAAAAAGGCATAACTAACAAAAGCATAATTGTGTAGGAGAAGCAAAAAACTGTTTTGAATGAAATCTATAAACATGTCAAAAAAAGAAAAAGTATGCCCGGCAGGGTGATATTGCATATGACGAATAATAGGCTATAATTTTTTTTTAACAAATTTAGTTATTTAGTTTAATGGCAGTCATAACAATTAAGTAAAAATTGAAATTTTTTGTTAGTTACGCCTTTTTGTTTTTTATTAATAGAAGCTCCTTTTTGACCGCAGACGTGTAAAACTTTGTCAACACATGTAGTTTATTGACATTCACAATATTCATTCAAAAAGTCAATTTTCAATTTTTTGTTAGTTACGCCTTTTTGCATTTTAGCTGACGAAATATAAATTCGAATTTTCAACAGTAATCTAAATTCCAGATCTCAGGATTCCAGCCCTACTCATTCATTCAAATCCAAATTGTACAAAATTTGTAACATTTAGTAATTTTCATATTCATAACTAAGAATTTCTAATACAACCTCAATTATACACTTTAGTAGTAATCCTAATTCCACCAAAGGCCAAATAATACCATATTTAGTACTTTTCGTATTCATAAGTAAGAATTTCCAAAACTACCTCATTCCTGCTTTCCAGTAGTAAGCGTAAATTTATAAATTCCATCTGCATCGGTTCACCAAAATCCACATTGTAACATATTTGGTACCATTGTGTATTTTTCGTACCCATATTCCAAAACTTCCCTGCCCTATTCGTTGACATAGATCCAAATTGTGTCAAATTTAGGACCACCTAGTACTTTTCGTACTTATAAGTTTGAATTTCCAACACTACCTTAATACTGTACTTTAACAGTAAATAAATTATGGAGTCCAGCTCTATCCGTTTACACATAATGACTCCAATTTTTAAGTTTCCAGTTCTCTCCCTTCACCCAAATCGTATCCTTCTAGTACGAATTCCCAAAAACCCAGCCTTATCCCACGCCTACACACCAACAACAACCCACACTTCAGGCTTCTAGCTCCAGCCGTTTCTTCTGGGCGATGATCTGTCAGCCATTCACTCAATTAACACTATCTTCTTTTATATATTAGGTTGCAAAAAAAGAAATCCATTATTTTTATATGAACTATAGGACTTTATTTAACATGCTTCGGAATGTCCGATTTGTATGATTTGTTGCCATTTTAAAGGTAACTTCATAATGCCTCCCTCATAGAAGTCGTGCTCTCCAATTCCAAAAAACTCTAGTAGTCGATTTTTACAATCCTCTCTAAATAGCAATTTGTATCATTAAAGAAATTTTCCAATGCAAGGAAAAGATGATAATCGGACTGTATGGCGGATGCATTAAAACTTCCCAACCAAGCTCCCAACTCACCGTAGATGTGGGTGGCCTAAGCGTTGTCCTGGTGGAAAACGACACCTCTCATGTTGGCCAATTCTGGCCGTTTCTGGTCGATTTTATCGTCATTTTCGACGACCGGGTTACCTCCGGGAGGTGCATTTTTAACATAAGTACAGCCATCTGCGGAAAAAATAATGGATTTCTTTTTCCCAGCCTAATATTTACTAATGTGTATAAAATATGAACTGTAAAACATTTTGTTGCATGTGGGCAAGGGGTAAAATTTCAAAGGTTTTTATGTATTCTTGAAAACAGCTGTACAAAGGACATAGCACCCAAATAAAAGTCCTTCCCTTTCTTGTTATACCCTCAGCGTTATGGCTAATGTTACGACAAAAATTTACCCCATTGAAATATTGGTTTTAGACCCCATGTTTCTTTGGACCAAATCCTTTTCAGACAATTTGGAGTCGATTTACAAATGTCCGTCCGAGTCTCCGTCTCGGACGGACGAGTCTCCGTCGAAAGGAGTAACGGATTTCATCCAAACTTTGCACATCGTAATATATCTTCCAAACTTAGTCTATGTTCGAATATGGGGAATATCGGTTCACTCCTTCTGGTACCACTTCAACAAAATGGTAAAAATTTTGAAAAAAAATAGGTTTAATCCTCCCCCAAAAATGGTAAAAATTGTGAAAAAAATAATGTTATCCCATTTGAACCAAACTTTTTATAAACTACTATTTTTACCAAGTCTAGATCAAGTCCGAAGATGGCACCCATTGATACTATCCTAGTGGTACCTTCACACAAATGGTTAAAATTGTCAATATTTGTAAATCCAATATCCGGCGAATGGAATGTCCGAGTTAAACCAATATTTTATAAACTTGAAAATTTAATTTGAAGAGAATTGAGTAACCGATTACATCAACTTTAAATCCGAAACAACATTGGGCGAATAATAAAGCATGTGTGTAATTACGAAGACTTCCGCAAACCATAGGCTGAGGGTATATATATCTACCTATCTTGTTATGTCTTCAATGCTTTATCCGAAAAACATTACTGTTGCATTGGAGCTTCCTTGTTGCCTGGTTGCGTATTAGTAATAAAATCATTATTTGCATATGTCACTCATACGCCCTGAACACGTGGCAGTGTTCAATAGGCGATCATAAAAAAATTTAAATTTAAATGCTACAAAATGTCTTTACTTAAAAATCATTTGTAAATTATGTTAATTATTTCAGGGTCACACCATAATTTTGGACTTCTAGGAACTTTTACAGCAATTTAGACTCTTCTTTAAACTCATTGTAGACCAGCAAATGCAACATAACTTTAATTCCTCATAAAATGCATTTCCTAGGAAACCTATATTTCTGCTTATTTTTTACTTTCTCTCTTTCCCGAAAAACTACTTAAACTTTTCCTAAAGCAGTTATTCACTTCACAATCCGGATTCAGGTTTTATTTGTGCAGAAGAATGCATATGATTTTTGCATCAGTTCACTTTTATCCGGGCACACAATAATGCATACGAGGAATATGCAAATGCATCTATACATCATCTACACTGCATTTTTACATGTTGGATGGATAGGTAGAAAGAAGATGATATTCATGGTTGCATACTGGAGATATGATTGGGGGGAAATTATTAATACGCTGGAACCCAGTTTGATGTGTGTGAGTGTGTGTGTGCGTCTGAGATGATACGCAATGCCACAGTTAATGTGCTCATCTGCGTACATATTTTATTTTTACACAGGTATTGGGGTGGAGAGATCAAAACAAATATTTTTTTTTTCAAAAGTTAACATTTCAAGCATGTAGCAAATTCTATTCTATTTTTTTTTGCACTTCTAATACTCTATTCATAAAAAATCAAATATTAGAAATAACCCAATTGTTTTCCGTTCATAGACCCACACAAATATTTCATAATACTTCAAAAGTTATATCTACATCAGTTTCAGTGTCTGTTGAATATTTTCCATCAGGAATTCCAACTAGACATCGAAGAAAATATCCGAATACTGACAAGAACATACAATTTTACTTTTACGTTTGGAATTGAATGCGAAGAGGATAGATGAGAGATAGAGAGAAAACTCATAAAGCCTTAAAACAAACAGGCACGCACACACATACACACACACTTATGCTTATATTTAACTGACGCATATTCAGTTACATTTACAATGCATACACACATGTATTTGCAAGTGCACCTTTACTCGAAAAATACAACAACTGATTGTGTAAATGTGTGTGTGTATGTACAAGCACAAATATTAATGTATACGCATAAGTTCTGTGTGTAAAGTGCATATAATTTCTGAAACTTTGATTGATTCGTTCACATCTGTATTCATGTACCAGGATTAGTAGTAGTAGATAGTTGTCTACTATTTTGAAAGTCGAGGTTAGTTCAAAAGGGCTGTCGAAAAAAGAAGTAAATTTAATTTATGGAAAAAAATAACTTTAGTAGTTTGAATTTTTAAGGACTATTTTTGGAAGAGCATTCATATGAAATTTAAAATGTTTTTTATTAATTTCTCTTTCGAGATGAGCTACATGATCGGAGTTGCAATGAAAAGGAAAGCCAGAGAGGTACTACATTCCCACCATTATGCGACGCGTTTTGCCGCTGGTTAAGCGGCACATCAGGCATATTGGGCAATGTGGGCCAATATGCCTAATATGGCGAAACGCGTCGCATAATGGTGGGAATGTAGTATCTCTCTGGCTTTCCTTTTCATTGCAACTCCGATCATGTAGCTCATCTCGAAAGAGAAATTAATAAAAAAAAACATTTACATGAATGATCCGTCGCACTAAAAGTCATAAAACTCAAAAATTAAAAATTTTAAATTTCATAAATTTCTGTTGTTCTCGGTTTCGACAAATAGATTTTATTTATTTAATTTGAACCTAAAACTACTCAAGACGATATAGTATTGAAGACTGTGATCGGCAATTATTCCCGCCTTCGAAAAGAAGGATTTTTCTTCATTTACAAAAAGTTTGGATCATTTTTCCCGGCGACTTTATTCTACATAAATATATTTCTTCATATCTAGATTTGGAGCTGTTGTAAGTGGTTTTGAGACTATATTTCTTCAGTAAAATCGAATGAGAGTTGTTTCGTCTTTATAACTCGATTCCGTGTATGTCTTTTTCGTCCTTAATTTAATGAACCGGACTGTCCTTCTGTCCACTATAATTTATTTTGTAATTATATTTTGTATGCCAGGAAGGCAATCTGCCCAAAGAATAAGCACGACTGTTTGGATGAAGATCGGTTAATATTAAGCGAGTCAAATGGTCCCTGACTTTTGTGTGAAAAATTACAAAATTTGTATTCTGATTCAGGAAGTTGATAGTATATCCAATAGGAGTGGTTGACTTTAAATTCATACCAATTATATTGGTAAAATATGTAAAGATGAATATATACTATGACAGCGTTTAGTATTATTATCTCGCGCTGTTTATTTTGAAATTTTACATGAAATTCCGGATTCCTATCATTTTCAGTGATCTTGAGATGATATTAGGGGTTACCATGAACCGCTTCAGCTATGTTAAAAAATTGGCAATATTGCCCATATATATATATATATATATATAATCACTTCCTGAGTCGATTCATATATTAGGTTGGGGAAAAAGCAATCCATCATTTTTATATGAACTATAGGACTTTATTTAACTTGCTTCGGAATGTCCGATTTGGCCCAAATAATGCATATATATATTTTTAAGGAGTATTATTGCCGATTATAAAAATAATTAAATGTTTCCTTTCATTATTTTGTGCACCTCGTTCTCATACGCCTGTGGCTGTTTACCCAGTCAGTTCCAATGTCGCCCTTATCTAACTTTATGAGTAAAATTGCATGAAGCACTAAAGGAAATTTGAATTTTTCAAACAACCAGTCAACTCAACTCTTAGAACGAATATAAATACACTAATACAACAACATATACATGCACACATACACGTATGCAGGTGTTCAACAGGGTTATCAGATCATTACTTTAAATTATTCTCACATAGAAGAAGATTGTTTCAAATTTACTAGCTAAACTACAATTCATATGGAATTGCTAGGAAAATATAATACAAGTATACGTATAATACATATCCCTATATGACCTGGCAACCCTATCATGCTCCTGAACATTTTCTATGACAGACTTACAATAATCACAATGATAATAATGTTAATGAATGTGATTACAAGAAAATTTTGAGAAGCCATCAGGCTGCAACTGAATTTGTAATTGAAAATAAATCTAAGTTTCATGATTTTTATTAAGGCTAGGCAGCAAAGCAAGGCAAACTTAAAACTAAACTAATAAGTCAAAGGGGAATACTGCCCTTTGAAATATCAAACGATTTGAGAAATTCAAATATTCCTAAACCGAATATTATATCTTGTGAAATGTAAATAATATTGACAACTGATTATAATAAAGATTTTATGTTAATCGTAAATACAAATTAAATGGGAAAAGGCCATAGGTATTTCGGCAATAATAAATTCACCTCTGATGATGATGATGATGATGAAGGGAAATTGTGAAGTTGAGAAATCGATCGAATGATGCTGGCCAGATGAAGAGGATTATACTGATGTTGATGCTATGGGTTAGGTTAATGTAAATATTTCATTTATTGATAATATTTTTCGATTTTTTAGATAATGCATGTTAATCGTTGAGTTTGAGCAGCATTTGCAAAAGTAAACTATTTACATTTGTATTTATATTTGTTGCGAAAGCTAAAAGCATTTAAATCGAACATCAAAATTCAATTAAAACTGAGAAATGAAATATCAACTTAGGATATTATGAAATGCCATGTGGGCATATGGAAATGCAAATAGGAGATGTTATGTTTGTTAACAAGAAATATGGATGATGTTATGTAATGATTTAAACATAATATAAGTATGCATAAATAGAATTATTAATTAGAAGGATATATTGAGAACATGTAATACCAGATGATATTGAACTGTGCGCTTCTGTCCGTCTATTAAAAACATCAATCAAAATACAGCCGATAATAACAGTTTTAGGTTATTATGGATTACAACTGAATTTTGTATGTTTTTTGTTACACTAGTCATATAGCTAATAAGGGTATATACCGAAAGTATGGGATTTAAACCCCAAATGTCTTTGGTCCAAGTCCTTTTCAGACAATTCGGAGTCGATTTACGACAGGCTGTCTCGCCTACTTTCCAAACTTTGCATATAGTAATATTTATTCCAAACTTTGGTTAGGTTGAAAAGAGATCTGGTTTACACCACCACATGCTTAATATTAGAACATACACCTACGCCTGTAAATGGCCTGTTGTGCGCTCTAGCAAAGGAAGAAGAATTATAAGAAGTCATCGTGAAGTCATTGTGAAGTCCGTTAGTTTTCATTCACATCCTCAAAGGTCGGTTATTTCACGAAAGTTGTCTTTTCCTAAGAATTGAGTTCGGAAGCTTCAAAAAGCTGTGCAGTGGCACTGGAAATTTTCCAACATTTCTCTGTCTTCTCCACACGTTGTACACCAGTTGCTAAGAACCTGTGAGAATACCGATCAGTCTGCTGATTTCCTTTTTGATTTGTCTTATCCCCATTTGGTCTCCCTATATTTCACATGTTGTGACTTCTCTTATTTCAGGTATTCGGCCTCGCTAAATTATAGTCGATGTTAAAAGACTAAGAGACTATTGATAGTAGTGACCCACGGTAACTTTGTCCTACTTTGTCTCTGATATTTATGTCATGAGGCTATATTTTATCGATCCAGGCTATGATTTCTTGGTCGAAATGTCTCTAGGGATTGGATAAGTGTTTCAGCGCCGACATTATTGAAAGCTCCCTTGATATCAATGCAAAAACTTGTTCTTCTCGAAGGTGGATTCAATGTGGTGTACCACCTCGTGCACCACCACTGATATTCCGTATGCGTGTAATTCCTAAAGCGTATCGGTTGAGCATGGTTTGTTATTATGGTATCGACTATTCATTCAATAAATTGTAACCAGTAAGGAAAGTAGTATAGTCGGACGGGGCCGACCATGTGGTACCCTACACAATTATCATCGGAATTGAATATTCCTGAGAAGTTAACTTATTTTTGCGTTATTATAATATTTCGTATAATGAAACTCTCACATTTACTTCGTGGTTCTATTTTTGAGGTGGTGAAATATGTTGTGGAATGTACCTATGTACCATTAGTTATCTGAGATCATCATGAAACTTAAAGGTAGGTCTAGGACCAATATTTCGCGGCGTTACAAACTTTTGGGGCTGCACAAAGATAAAATACCCTGACAACATAGTTGTTTAGGGTACAATAAATTTTCGGTCCATTTCATCTCAAAATTATTATCTGATCATGATCGGTCCTTGACCATACCTGGATCCTCGTGGAAAATTTCAAAGCGATCAGAGCTATATTTCCGCCTTCTAGTGTGGTAATGTAGTAACCCATTACCACACTAGAATATCAGTACGTAAGCACCTGTAAATAGTTAAGTGTAACTCCCACATCTGAGTACATACGACCATATAAATGGTATCAATTTAAAGGTCAACCACTCCTCTTGGATATGCTATCAGCTTCTTGGGTCTTTGTTCTTCAGGGGTAAATATATACGCTATAGAATACAAATTTTGTCATTCTTCACACAAAAGTCAGGATTCATTTGACCCACTAAATATAGACCGATCTTTATCAAAACATGCATGTTTATTCTCTGGTCCGATCCCCTTCTCCATGCAAAAATTTGCGGGGTTTGGGCCAAAATTGCGGCCCCTGGAGAGACCAGAAAAACCGACAAAAATAAAGTTTTTGGTCCATTTCATCCCCTACATATTAACCGATCTTTACCAAAAACGGGGTCTTCATTGGCCAGAACTCATACTACATGCAAAATTTCGTGAAGATTGGTCCATAACTGTGGCCTGTATCGTGTTTACAAATTATAATGGACAGACGGACGGACGGACACACATGTCTAAATCGACTCAGCTAGTCGAGATATGACGATCGGAATGCTTAAGGGTGGGTCTAGGACCAATATTTCGCGGCGTTACAAACTTTGGGGGCTGCACAAAGCTATAATACCTTAAACAACATTAACAGCCTTAATTCAAATTAACTTGTACATTATCCTCATTTTTATGTGTTGTGTATGGAATTTATACTGAATTAAGCAATCAGTATGGCAATGCTGTAGAAAATAAATTGATTGTTGTCAAATTTCTTTACGTTTACGAAAATAAAAATTAAAAAAAAGGGAAAATTCAACATTTCTTCAAATTTGGAGCTGTTTTATCTTCATTATAGCTGTTAGTTTTCCTTCCTGCCATGTATCAATTTCAAAAAGATGTAATAAAAAATATTAAAGAAATGTCAATATTTTCTTCCTACACACAGACAAACAATAGTTTTGCAGGGGTAAATAATTCAAATTAACTTTTTAATGCGAATTAAGCGACTTGAAATAAAATTAGCACAGCGTAATATTTTAACCAAGCGTGTATATTGTTTTGGATGGGCCAATCGGTTCACTCTTTCTGTAACCTCCCTCCTGAGTTAACATCTTGTTGAATGAGTTCCATATTCTGAATCAGTATAAGATTTATATCGGTTGAGACATGTCCATATATTTTTTTAAATCTGATAACCTCGAATTAAAAGTTAAAGTTTAAGAGTTTAAAAAAAAAACATTGAAAGTTAAAAAAGGTGATCTGAGCAGTGAGTTGGACGGATGCGATCATGGGATACCCTGCACAACTACCACTGAGCTATACGTTTCTGCGGATCTTTATTTCGAACCTGGGAAACGTTTTGCGATATTTGCACTCTTTTGGGAGAGTAGTGGTCAACAGCTTCTCCGCGGTATCGTTTTCGAATCATGTTTTCTTGGAGTAAAAAAAGGACTATATAATATTCAAATTTTGTAATTTTACACACAAAAAATCTATTCAGTTGACCCAATAAATATTGACCGTTCATTATAAATCAGCCATGTTAATTATTTGGTCAGATAGACTTCCACATGGAAAATTTGTGATGTTCGGCTTATAATTGTGGCCTGTAGTGCGACTACAAAAACTGACAAATTACATATAAAATTCAGTAGCGATCTGCGCTACATTTCCGCCGTCTAGTGTAATGATAATAAACACCTGTAACTAAGTAAAACTCCCACATCGGTGTACATACAGCAATATAATGGTATCAATTTAAAGGTCCACCAATTTCTCCAGTCTATGTCCTTCAGGAGTAAATTAATACGCTATAGAATGCAAAATTTACCATTCTTCACCCAAAAGTCTAGGCCCATTTGAACCGCTATAAATTGATCGATTATAGTGAAAAGAGGCATGCTTGTACCTTGGCAATATCTCATTCTCCGTGTAAAATTTCATGGTCACAATTGCGACCTTTAGAGCTAACACAAATACAGGCAAAAATAAAGTTTTTTGTCCATTAGATCCGCTAAATTTTTATTTATCATTCCCAATAGAGGTCCTCTTTGTCCAGAACCCGTTCTACATGCAACATTTCGTGACGATTGGTCCATAACTGTGGCCTGTATAGTGTTTACGAACGGACGGACACACATGTCTAATTAACTCAGCTAGTCGAGATATCGGTATACTAAAAGGTGGTCCTAGGACCAATATTTAGCATCGTTACAAACTTATGAGGCCACACAAAGCTATAATACCCTTACAACGTAGTTGTGTAGGATATAAATAATATAGTTTCTTGCTTTGACATAGCTCTCATATAATGGCCATGTGGGTACTTTGAGGGTTTTGGCCACATTCAAACAGGATAAAAAACCTTCCATTTTAATTATTTTGAAGGTTCCAGCAGAAACCTCCAATCTGTAATTTTACATTTTGTGTTTTCAGAAGCTGAAAGAAATTAACACATTTTAAAAATTTGAAATATGTCTCATTATAGATATTGACCATATGTTGGTAACAGACAAAGGAAATCTAGATAAAGCAATGGTATCTTTGGAAAATGTGCATAGAATCTTTTTCTGAGTCGATTTAGCAAAGTACATGTCGCATTTATTATTCGAACCTATACGTTTCACCACATTGAGGTACAGGGTCCTATGTCTTTGACCATATGTTGGTAACAGACAAAGGAAATTTAGATAAAGCAATGGTATCTGTGGAAAATGTGCATAGAATCATTTTCTGAGTCGATTTAGCAAAGTACATGTCGCATTTATTATTCGAATTGGATGAAAATTGACACAGCCCACTTATTTGGCACAAAGACGAACCCTATTGAAATTAAATCTGTTCAGAATTGGACATAGCTCTCATACATATGTATGTCCTAGACCAACCATAGACCCAAAATGTTGCCGATCGGCGACATCGGTTCAGATTAATATATAGTTCCCATATATATATATATATATATATATATATATATATTCGTTCGATTTTAGGTAAATGGTGCATCAAACACCTCATGTTTGTCCCGAAATTTTGCTCAGCTCATAAAATTGAGGCTAGAATGGCGTTATTACAAAATCGGTGCAGGAGCAGACATAGCTCCCATATTCGACCGGTGTCATGTTATTTGTGCACGATTTCTCAATCACATTGCTCTGTCACTTTAGTATTAAAATCCTATTTTATTTATAATACATTTAACTTGTTTTGAAATTTAACACATATGTAAAAATAACGGAATGAGAATCAGATCCCCTTTCGATTACAATTGAAAATCCGATTATTCCGTATTAACAGTCTTACCCTTTATACATTAAATTTTATTCAACCAAACAATAATAATAATTTCTGAACAATTGAAA
The DNA here is from genome assembly GCF_032173495.1 of Musca vetustissima. Lineage (NCBI taxonomy): Eukaryota > Metazoa > Arthropoda > Insecta > Diptera > Muscidae > Musca > Musca vetustissima. Next base: position 48,954 of record NW_026886242.1, read on the forward strand.
ATATTTTAATTAGACCATAACCGCAATATTGACCAAATTATTATCACAATTATTATTTTATTTAATTTAAATAGACAATACTCGTATATTTGCTTTGCACACTCATTGTTTAATTAAATTCCATGCCAGATTCCATTTAATTTAGTACAAGATGAACAAAATAAAAACAAAAATACCAACAACAACAGCAACAAAATAACTTAAAAACTAACAGAAAAATGTATTGACTCTCCGTGTATAAATTTCGAATATCTTGACGTCAATGAGGTGTCAGAAAAGAAGTTGTGTTTAACCCCAAAATGTTGGTTTGTTGAACTCTCGTCTTCATTAAATTGATATGTTAAATTTACTTAACATTCAATTAAGTGCAACATTTGCGCTTCCATTTCACACAACGCACACATATACATCTACACAAACATACTATGTGTATGTTTGTCCATGTTGTTGCATACGATTTTATGCTTACGAAAATGCATTTACAGTTGTGTTCAATTTTGTGTGAATGGTAACAAACTAAAACTGAATTAAAATTTTAAAATTAAGGTTGGGAGAAAGAACTTATTTCTCTATCATAAGATAGACCCCAATCTTATTCACCATTCCAACAACCGACTCTGGTGGGTCTATCCCACCATCCTGTGATGGATTTCCAAAATCCGAAATTTAGAATCTAATGAATCAATTAATATATTTAGGGAAAATCTATTTCTATTGTAACCCTAAAAATGCTCCACAAATTTGTTTTTATTGCCTATTTTGTTCAATACTGTATTGCTGCTTGTTCGAATATATGCTGCTTGCCAAATCATCTGCAATCAAAGTGAATTTTAACCATTATGCTGCTTCTTACCTAGCTTTTGGTTGCTGTTTTTACAGGCATACCAGAACATAGATACATCGTCAATATCAGTTGTGTATGTGTGTGTGTGTTTTGTGAATGTGTTTCTGTTTTGATGGATGCCTGTAGAATACAATGTTGTTGTTGTTGTTGCTGCCGTTGTTGTTGATATTGCATATATTACCAAAACCATACAACAGCAAAACACCGAAGAATGCAACAACATTATTCTATGTTTTTATGCATGTTGTAGATTTAAAGATAGTTGCCGCAAGAAAAAGGTGGCCAACTCTTCATAAAGAAGTAAACAAAGTGTCAGTCTGTGTTATCGGCAGATATATACCCTCAGCCTATTACGGGGAAATCTGTATAAATTTGTCCGTATTTCGCGGTTTATTGTCGAGATGTCTTATTAAATTATACCCTTCATCACAGGGTATTTTGAGTCGGGGTTATATGTCTTTTTGAGGTTGACACATGGTTCCTTTTGAGAATATGCATACACTCACTTTCTGAGTCGATTTATTCATGTCTGTCAATGTAAAATTTATAAACAAAGTAGGATCGAATTTATAATCCAAAATGGATACAATTTTGCACAGTTCATTTATTTGACCCATGGACGGAACCCTATTGAAATTCTGAAAAATCTATTCATATTTACATATAGCTCCCATATCTTGTTCCGTCTGATTTTAAATAAATGGTGCACCGAAGACCCAAAGTTCCGGCGATTGGCACAAAATTTTGCACAACCTATTGATTCTAGTAGAGGCTAAAGTGTGTCAAGTTTTTTGAATTTGGTTCAGATTTCGATATAGCTTTTTCGTCCGATTTTATGTAAATGATGCACCAAGCCTACCATGTTTAGAGGCTAAAGTGTGTCAAGTTTTTTGAAATTGGTTCAGATTTAGATATAGCTCCCATATATAGTTTCGCACGATTTTAAGTAAATAGTAAACCAACAGCACAATTGGCACAAAATTTTGCGTAACGTATTGAAGTTAGTATTGCCTAAGGTGTGTCTAGTTTTGACAAAATGGGTTTAGATTTGGATATAGCTTTCATATATAATTTCGTCCGATTTTAAGTAAATAGGGCCCAAGTTCCGCCGACTGGCACAAGATTTTGCATAAAGTACTGAGTACACCAAAACAGAATTGGTCACGCCATACCTCCGAACCTTGATCTATTCCAATTTTTTTGTTCTGAGGTTCTTATATACACACCAAGATCTTTCCAATAATAATTTCCCACCCCAGACCATTAATTCGATTTTGTCTCCAACTGTAAAATTTAAGTTTCAATTAATGAGTAGATCATCTGTGGGGCAGAAGGTGGGAGGTGGCAGAAGAAGTGCTGTTATAGACCCAATGTTGAAATATAAATTAGATATTATTAAAATCTATAGAAAATGTTGACACTTTGTGAGGAAGTTGCGAAGGTGGTCTCGTCTTCGTACTTGATCTAGATTGAGAAAATAGTAGGTATTACGATGTGAAAATTTTGAATGAAATTGAATATTCCATTCGTTTCATATGAGATTTAAACATTTCAAACTGTTGACTATTATTGGGAGAGGTACTAGAAGTTGTCCATCGATAAGCTCCATCTAAAAACTTTTATACTAGATTGGTTGGTTTCGGGTTGTGTTAAATTTGATGCTCCATTCGCATGATATGATAAAATAAATGTTGAGAAAAATTTTGACTATTTTGTGGGGGAGTTACCACAAAGAGTGGACCGATAGTTCCCATTTTCGAATTTTATTTAATTGTGGAATTGTCGGTTCTCTTTATTGCGGCTGAGGTAGACAGCGTTGGACAGGTAGTGTGCTTTTCCCGAAGTCTTAGCCAGGTTTGCCATAGAACAATTGTCAAAAGAAGAATAGCTTTTTAGCACAAGAAGGGTGGCTTCTTCGTAAGGAAGATTTTCCACTTCTTCAGCAGCAGTATTTTGTTCTGAAGATCAACAACTTTGAGGATGCGTTCTAAATTCGCTATTCCGATCTATCACGAATACCGTTGCTTTTTGTAATAGAGGAATATATTTTTTCCTAGCCAGTTTTTATCATGACTTCTATGATATTTGAAGACTCAAATTCTAGTAATAGACAATATCCCTTGAACTACCAAAGGTCGAGATCGATGTGATTCCATCCATGCAGCATGAATCCATGAGCTTCATATTAACCGCATTTATCACATCTTTATTGCTCTTCTTTTCAAAATTTAGCGGACGCACTTTTTTTCTCGAACACTGCATAGCAGAGATCGCCTCTTTCTATTTCGTATATTCCGCTTAGTACTTATGGGATTCGGATAATACAAATAAGAATAAATTTGTATACCCTACACAACTATGTTGTCAGGGTATTATAGCTTTGTGCAGCCCCAAGTGTTTGTAACGTCGCGAAATATTGGTCCTAGACCCACCTTTAAGTCTACCGATAGTCATATCTCGACTAGCTGAATTGATCTAGACATGTGTGTCCGTCCGTCCGTCCGTCTGTCCATTATAATTTGTAAACACGATACAGGCCACAGTTATGGATCAATCTTCACGAAATTTTGCATATAGGATGGGTCCGGCCCAATGAAGACCCCTTTTGTTTTTGGTAAAGATCGGTTAATATTTAGGGGATGAAATGGACCAAATACTTAATTTTTGTCGGTTTTTCTGGTCGCTCCAAGGCCGCAATTATGGCCCAAACATCTCGAATTTGTATATGGAGAAGGGGATTGGACTAAAGAATAAACATGCCAGTTTTGATAAAGATCAGTATTTAGTGGTTCAAATTGACCCTGACTTTTGTGTGAAAAATTTGTATTATATACCTTATATATTTACTCCTGAAGGACATAGAGCCGAGAAGTTGATATTATATCCACGAGGAGTGGCTGGCACTTAAATTAATATCAACTATATTGTCGTATGTACTCGGATGTGGGAGTTACACGTCAATATTTACAGGTGCTTACGAATTCAGATATTGTTTAGCAACCCATTACCACACTAGTGGGCGGAAATATAGCGCTGATTGCTTTGAAATGTTCCATGAGGTTTCAGTTATGGTCAAGGACAACGCCTATAATTTTCGGTGATGATCAGCCAATAATTTTGGGATGAAGTGGACCGAAAACTTAATTTTTTGTGTTATTTCGAGTAGATTTATAGGCCACAATTGAAATCCGAACATTACAAAACAACCCACGGTGAAGGGAGTATGGACAAGTAATTAGAAGGGCTGTACTGTACTATTCGGAAAATATGTCAGTATAAAGAAGAGGTGATGTTGACCATTAGTCGGGCAAGAGAGTGCAACTTTCACGAAATATTACCTAGGCTCGGATTAAAAATCCGCAGAAAGAAAGAGTTCTGTGGTAGTTGTGTAAGGTATCGTATGGTCGGCCCCGTCCGACTATACTGCTCCGCTCACTGGTTTGTGACTACAATTGCTCCATGCATGGATTTTATTTTTCGGGGAATACCGGTGCTCTCGTCGTTAATTTTTTAAACAATATTTTTCAGGACTTAAGGTGCTCTGGGCTGGGCTTTAATTTTTTAAGAACAATTTTAATGATATATACATACACTAACTAAAAGATTTTCGATGTTTTTTCCAATGATCGAATATACGAAGCCTTTTATTTGGTTTTTCGTTTTACCAAAGGTTTAAACACTTCATGCAGAAATTGTTCAAATATGTCTATGTAATGATCCGACAGAGTTTAGGTATTTTTTCGGCTCGCCTAATGGTAGAGCGCTTTATTACTTTTGTATATCTTATAGACAAAATCACATTTGAATTGCTGATGTCTATAAATATAGTATGAATTTCCAAAATCGACTTATTGTCATATTTTGAAAACAAATATCAGTTACAATTTTCTTAACTGCGGTCACCCCAAAATTCGAAAATTGAGCCTATACAAATAATAAAGAAACCATTTTACGTTCTAGCACATTTTTTAAATTCAATTTATTTGCATTTGTTTATTTTTACCACTTTTCCTATGAAGATGCATTAAAATTGCTGTCGCCCGCGTCCCTCCCCTCTTACCTACCACCCCTCTAGCACTTGCTGTTCAATTTTAAACGAGTGTTGCATTCAATTGCGCATTCTATACTTTACCTTTCAGCAATATATGTAACTAAAATTAATTAATAATACAATCATGTATATATTATGCATGTTTGAGCATGTATGCCTAGTTATCTCTTTGTGTGTGTGTTTGTGTAACATGAATACATGTATATATTGTTTGGAATTTAATTTGCCATTTCATTTATGAAAAACCTTTTTGCCCGTTGTTAGAAGCTGTCATCAGACATAACACTGCCAGAGAATGAAATTGAATTTTTAAATTAAAATAATGACGATGTTCAGTACCGAGAAAAAAACAACATTTTTCCAAATTCTATTAGAGGGAGTAATGTTTGCTGACAGTAGGTTATTATATTTTGGTGGGAATCGGATGAAACCAAATATTGGGATATTAACATTTTGTTTGACATGTCGAAAATGAAATGTAATTAGGTCGGTCAACTAGACAGGGTATTTATTGTTTAAGAGTTACTATTCAGTAGTAATTGTTAAGGATCATAAATGTATAAAATAAATACAATTAATACTGATAGTATTGTTTTTAATCTAATGAAAATATTTTTGATTAATATCACATAAAATACAATATTCATATAAAAACCAGTGAGCGGAGCAGTATAGTCGGACGGGGCCGACCATACGATACCCTACACAACTACCACTGAACTCAAATTTTCTACGGATGTGTATTCCGAGCCTGGGCAATATTTCGTGATATATGCACACTCTTGCCCGATTAGAGGTAAACAGCACCTCTTCCTCACACTGACATATTTTCCGAATATTACGAGTATTCAGTACAGTTATTGTCCAGATTCCCTTCACCGTGGGTTGTGTTGTTGTAGATCGACTCGAAAATAACACAAAAAAATTAAGTTTTCGGTCCACTTCATTCCAAAATTATTATCTGATCATCACCGAAAATTAAAGGCGTTGTCCTTGACCATAACTGGAACCTCATGAAACATTTCAAAGCGATCAGCGCTATGTTCGGCTCTCTAGAGTGATAATGGGTTACTAAATAACATACAAATACGGAGATACCTGTAAATATTTAGGTGTAACTCCCACATCAGAGCACATGCGACAATATAATTGGTCTTAATTTAAAGGTCAACCACTCCTCTTGGATATAATATCAATTTTTCGGGTCTATGTCCTTCAGGGGTAAATATATACGCTATAGAATACAAATTTTGTCATTTTTCACACAAAAGTCAGGGTCCATTTGACCCGCTAAATATTGACCGATCTTTATCAAAACAGGCATGCTTATTCTTTGGCCCGACCTCCTCCATGCAAAATTTCACGATGTTCGGGTCATTATTTCGGCCTGTGGAGCGACCAGAAAAACCGACAAAAATTTAGTAGTTGGTCCATTTCATCCCCTAAATATTAACCGATTTTTCCCAAAAACAATAGGGATCTTCATTGGCCAGAACCCATCCTACATGCAAAATTTCGTGAAGATTGGTCCATAACTGTGGCCTGTATCGTGTTTACAAATTATAATGGACAGACGGACGGACGGACGGACGGACACACATGTCTAGATCGACTCAGCTAGTCGAGATATGACGATCGGTATACTTAAAGGTGGGTCTAGGACCAATATTTCGCGGCGTTACAAACTTTTGGGGCTGCACAAAGCTATAATACCCTGACAACATAGTTGTGTAGGGTATAAATACTTCCATTATTTATTTTTGTATAATGAAGTGAATTTGTGATTCATTCTTAACGACTCAAATGATATAGTGATGAACCTATGTTTTCACCAACTTCCTACCTCAACAAGGTGCATAAGTCAACGTTCTGATAAATGCAACGTATACATATATTCTTTGTGTACGAATAAATTAAAAATCGAACACTTTATTTAATAAATAAATTAATCAATTTAAAGTGGAAATTAAATATTGTGCTCTTAACTTAATGAGTACACACTCTTGATAAAATAAAATAAAAATATTGACTAATGCGATATTTAAATAATGACTAATACAATTACTGAAAAATGTACAGAAGTTGTTTGAAATAAAGTACTTTTCATTACCTATAACACTGGGCAACAGATGGAAGGTTACATAATCTGCCTTGATATGTTCGTAAACAAAAACAAAATTGCCAGATTGGGCAAAAGTCTATTTACTATTTTTTTTATGTAGGTGGAGTGTATACCAATTTTGTCAATATAGTGTACTTGCAGATAATCTTCAGTAAAATAATTTCCGGCTGATTTTGAATTTGCACCTTATGGTGGAAGGGATTAAAATTTTCTCCGGCCGAATTTGTATGGCGATTAATTAGAGTAACTTCTGGTATTGTGGACCATGCGTCAAATGTGGACCACCCCCCATATCTAAGAAAATGCTTGAAATATGCCAATGCCGCCTTGATAAATGTTTTCCTAATTAGTGAAAACAAACATCAAACTTGGTTTTTAATAAATAATTGCAATGTTGAAAATTTAGTAGGTGAAAATGTAGCTCTGATCTTAAAAGTGTGACTTGAAAATTTTTTAGCACAATAGTCGAACGATTTTGTAAAATAGTCGAACATTTTGTTTTTCTCGAATATAAAGAGGTTATGTGGTTTTCTTGTTTTCTTTAACAAAAATACACGTTTATCTGTAATTACTTTCGGTTATTTTTACATTTTTATTCATTTTTCAAGCCGATAATTATTTTTAAATAAAAATATTCAATGTCGGGTAATGTGGACCACTATAAAAAAGTGGGACATTTTCATGAGGACGAGTTCGAAACAAGGGCGCATTTAATATGCGAGGAGGTATTGTATCCTCTGAAAACTCGATATCCGAAATTATAGGTGCCTCGGTTGGATAATGAAGCAAGGACCTTCAAAATACCGCAAATGGGGTGGTACCCTTAAATGGGGGCTATTCCAAAACATAAACCCATTTATTTTTGCATTTATTGTTACCCAGGAGTGCAATAAATTGAAATTTATCACAACCAATCCACAACCTACCTTTAACTTACTGATCCTCATTACCCACACATACTGGTCCACATTACCCGCCAAGTTATTTTTATTCGCAGTTTAGAGCTTTTTGAAATATAATGCAATAACGTTTTTATGGACAAATATATATAATGTTTGACCTGGAATATAATTAGCCAACAAATCTACCATGCTGTGAAAACAATTTGTTTTTATTTTTTACCGTTGTTACGCCCACAATATCAAAAAAAGAAAATGGTGGTCCACATTACCCGAAGTTACTCTACCTTCCTATATCGCTATGCAAAACTTGTTTAATGAATTAAAACATGACCAACGCCAAGGTGGCCCAAAAACGACAGGCATTTCTTCCACCATCATACATTCGGTATTGCTTGAACACATCGATCGGTCATATTAAAAAGGTCAGAATTACGATCAATGTGCTAAAGTACTTTTTAATATCATTACTGCTAACAAATCGTGAGTCAAACTCACCGACAGTTTTTCGTCGCAAAAGCACTGCGAAGCAAATAGAAACATGTTTCTTCGGCAAAAATGGTCATGTGGCGACTGTTCCCCTAGTTTTGTCTGAGGGTTTGCCTGGAGTTTTCAGAGAAAAGCGAACAATAGAAGAAAAATCATTGCGTACCCCACACATCTCATGCATCGGCTCAAACCAGCGCCTTTTTGACCGGCCAAGCCCTTCTTAATATAATCGACTCTATATTTTCTGAAATTGATCAAATCGTTCCTTTATACGAAAAATTTTTAGAACTTTACCCTTTGTGGTACTGATAGGCCCCATCTTCCGACTTGATCTAGGTTTAGTAACAATATTATGACGTGCAAAATTTGGATTGGATTAATATTGGATTAATATTGCAACTAGATCTAGGATTGGATTAAATTGTATATTTCGTCGTTTCAAATGAGATTTTCAAAATGTTGACCCTTTGCGGGGGGAGATACAAAAGGAGTGGACTGAAGGAACTCTATCTTCAAACAATTTGTTTGTATGTTTGTAACAGACAAAAAGAAACGAAATAGACACATGGTTCTTTTTGAGAATATGCATAAATATCTGACTTGATTTATGCATGTCCGTCCGACCGTGTATTTTTGTGGGCAAATTACAGGTCGCATTTGTGATCCGAATTGGATGAAATTTGGCACAGTCCATGTATTTGGCCCAAGGACGAACCCTATTGGAATTGGAAAAAATCAGTTTAGATTTTGATATAGCTCCCATATATATTTTCGTCCGAATTTATCTAAATGTTGCGCCAAAGACCCAATAGATTTATATATAGCTCCCATATATAGTTTTGTCCCAATTTATGTAAATGGTGCACGTAACTACCAATTTTTGTCCGATTGAGACAAAATTTGACATAACATATGAAATTGAGACTAGGATAGAGTGTGTTAAGTTTCATTGAAATCGGATCAGATATAGTTAAAAATCCCATATATAGCTTCGTCCGATTTTTTGTAAATGGTGCATCAAACTCCGAATTTTATGAAACTAGAATAGAATGTGTTAAGTTTCATTGAAATCGGTTCAGATTTATTCCTAGCTCCTAAATATATATATATATATATATATATAGCTTCGTCCGATTCGCACCGAAGTGCCTACGTTTGGTGGCCAGAGATTTTAGTGGCCATTGTGCGCTGGAAATGAAGCGAGGAACCTCATTTTTTAACCATTTTTGGGTGGCACGTGCTGGTGCAATGGTGCTGAGCCCTGTTGGAATTTTCAAGGTCTGCTGCCAAAATGGTTGCGTGCCCAAGGCTTTAATACACCCTCCAGAATATGTTAGATACTACGAGCGGAGAGCGACCATCGGCTGTTATGGCGGACCACACCATCACCATCGCCGACGCTTGAGTTCTGGTGGCCAACCGAAGGTGCACATTCAGCTGACCTCTTTGGCAAGTAAACACGAAAACCAAATACGCCAGTTCACCGCTTTCGGTCCAGCGAAGCAACTTTTTGGCTCTTTTGAGTCTATTTTCTTTCTGTGACGGTGTAAATTCTTACACTTTTAGTAATTTTAATGGCTTTATCCCGAGCTAATTTTTCAATATTTGCCGAACGGAATATTGCGATATGATCGCTTCTTTACTTTTCGAACCTTTGCTGCTGATGTTGCTGTTTTCTTCCGTCCACTTCCTTGACGCCGGGCTACGCTACTTGTAGCATAGTCACGGTAACGAGCGATGGCACGAGACACAAAACGATAGCCACTTATGGTTTTCCAGCCAAAAATAAGAAATGACAGCAGTCTGAAGTTAATGGCAGTGTTTTCATCTCAACCTGTATATTTCCATCTGATTTCATCTAAAAGGTGTACCAAATAACAAAAGTTTTTTTTCCGATTGGGACGAATTTCTGCACAACGTATAATATTGTAGATAGATAGCGTATGCCACGGTTGCTCAATTAGGTCCTGGTTTACGCCACCACATGTCCATAGTGGGACATACACTTAAACACAGCCAATGTCTGCTGTGCGCTCTAGCAAATAAAAAGAAGAAAGACGCGTTGTGCTAAAAGGTTTTGCGTAGTTCAAACCTATAGCGTGTAAGTCAGTAGAACTTCTGGGGAGTAGATTCGCCATCTCATTGATTATAATTCTTATTTGTTCTGGTACCCATTTGATTCTTAAAAGATCGTGCCACTAGAAACTATTTGAGGTTCCAGGGTAGTTTTGGATTTAATTGTTTAGACGTTATTGCATTTATAGCTTGTTTGAACTTAACCTGTTAAGAGGACCCCCATTCTCGTTTTCCAAAAATTGCAATTTGTTTTTAATTCGAAAATAAACTAATTTAAGAATGCCCCTTTAAAATTTCAAGGGAAAATCTCAAGAACTTTTAAAGAAATAGTCGATGTATTATTGTGTTAGCATCAAGCGACGACAAGAGCGTTTCTCAAACTTTTAAACAAAATTGTGCCATCTAATTTTCTTATTCTTTAAGTCTTCAAATACATATAAAATTTCAAATCTAAAATGGTAGGTCCCCTTAAGATAATTCATTATAGCTCGAAACCTTAGCCTTTTTGCTAAGGAAATAATAATATCCCTCAACATTTTGCTAAGATAATGTGAACATTTTAATTTATTTGTTACACAGTGTAATATTATAAATCAACTTAGAAATTCTGAAGTACGTAAATATACTTAAAAAAAGATAAAATGTGACACTGTCCAACGGTTGCTTGCGAATATATATTACAGTTCCCAAATATTAGTTAACAAGAAAATTCAGCAAGATGAAGACCTTACAGGGATATACTGTAGCGATTTTTATAATTATTACGTTTGTAAACTTGTGCATTGCAAGTCCCACATGGTATACAGCAAATAATGGCAAACGATATCTCATCGAACTTGATACTAAGGTATGTACGCAAAATTGAAAAGTGATTTTTTATTCTATAAAAATTGTTCTTGTTTTTAGTTAAATTGGCTACAGGCTAACAGCGAATGTAAACGTAGAGGATTACAAATTTTGGAAATCGATAGCTATGACAAAAATTCACAAATCAAAAATATTTTGCAGAAAATTTGGGGTAAGAACTTGTCATCGTTCATTTGCTGCAAGATCGGTATAAATAAAAAAATCGATTTCAGAAAACTCAAAAATATTTTTTTTATTAATCCCGGGCTTGGATCAAATGAGCGATATTATGTTAAAAAATAGCATCGACCGAAATGCCGACAACAGATTCTAATTTATTAAAAAATCGTTTTTTCTAGGCGGTTCCAAAAATATTTGGTTAGGTTACCACGATGGCTTTAGTACATCTATGGATAATAATCGTCCATTTTACTCTATATCAACGGGTTTACAAATCAACTACAAAGATTGGTATACCAGTGGAATATCTAGTCATGAATCCCAAGGACATTGTGGTCAGATATCAAGTGATCACAATTTACAATGGATTGCTGCCGACTGTTCCACAAAAAATGCATTTATATGTGAGGCATCCACTTCCTCTCAGAATTCTTCTGATAACAATAAGCGTCAAACGATATTCGAAGCCAATCAAAAAATATCCGCCGAATTTACAAATTTGCAAAGTAAAATGAGACAAGCTAATGAGAATATACGCCAAACAACATTATCCGCTTTGGAGAGACAAAAAAGGTCAACGAATGATTTAATTGCCGATGTCAAAAAGTCTATTGAGAATATATTGAACAAGAATTCATTCCTGTCGTCTATAATGGCAGATTACATTAAAATGTTTACTACGCTAGTTGCAGAAAAGGAAGCTGAATTATCCAGAATATCAGAGGAAACTCAAAGAACTATCCTTAGTTCTCAAAGTCAGGGTCAAAATTCACTGAATGAATTGACATCGAAGTTTGCAAATGATCTGACCAGCAACACTAATGAAATAAATCGATTATTGGGTTTGTAATTTTATTTTTAATTACGTGTTACTTACTAAATTTTTAATGAAATAATAAAAATGTGAATTAAACTTCCATCATATAAGACCTCTGAACATTCTGTAAAACCATTTGTTCTTCTATTGGACCTTTGGGCCTTCTACACAGAAAAAATAGTTCATATATTATATGAATAGTGGGTTTGTTGTTCATTTCAATAGATGTTTGACATATTGCATTTAGCATTTATATCGAAATAATTTGGAAAATACATATGCGAATTTTGTAACACCAATGAAGACGTCCGTATGTGCGTCTGGAATAAAGATGCAATGGAGTGTAAAATTAGTAACAAATGAGTGAGTGAAAACTCAGCGGCCGTTAGCAATAGACCCAATAGTCAAATAAATGGTTGCAAAAATATGAAACACCAAGTAACGAGAGAATCCAGCGGACAAATGAGTGGGAGGAATACATTTATTTTTGTCAAAGAGAGAGAGAGAGAGAAAAAAAAGGGAGGGAGTAGAGGTAAAGTAGAATCAATAGTCAAATAAATGATAGCAAAAATAAGAAACACCAAGTAACCAGAGAACCCAGCGGAAAAATGAGTGGGAGGAATATATTTATTTTTGTCAAAGACAGAGAGGGAGTGGGAAAGAAAGGAAGGGAGAAAGAGAGAGGTAAAGTAGAGCGAAGTAGGAAAATAGTTGTAGCATTAAAGAAATCTTTACATTTTTTGGACATTATTATAAGACTTTTTACATGTATTCAAATCGACCATCATAAGGCGTGGATTTGTGAAATAATTCTTTCAAGGACCAGCATACGGCGTGGATTCTGAAAATAATTTTTTCAAGGACCATCATAAGACATGGATTTTTAAAATAATTTTTTTCAACGACCATGGATTTTTAAAGTCATTTTTTAAGGACCATCATAAGGCGTGGATTTTTAAAAGAACCATCATAAAGAACCATTTAAAAGTCATTTTTTTAAGGACCATCATAAGGCGTGGATTTTTAAAGTCATTTTTTAAGGACCATCATAAGGCGTGGATTTTTAAAGTCATTTTTTAAGGACCATCATAAGGCGTGGATTTTTAAAGTCATTTTTTAAGGACCATCATAAGGCGTGGATTTGTGAAATAATTGTTTCAAGGACTATCAGAAGGCGTGGATTCTGAAAATAATTTTTTCAAGGACCATCATAAGGCGTGGATTTGTGAAATAATTTTTTCAAGGACCATCATAAGGCGTGGATTTGTGAAATAATTTTTTCAAGGACCATCATAAGGCGTGGATTTGTGAAATAATTTTTTCAAGGATCATCATAAGGCGTGGATTTGTGAAATAATTGTTTCAAGGACTATCAGAAGGCGTGGATTCTGAAAATAATTTTTTCAAGGACCATCATAAGGCGTGGATTTGTGAAATAATTGTTTCAAGGACTATCAGAAGGCGTGGATTCTGAAAATAATTTTTTCAAGGACCATCATAAGGCGTGGATTTGTGAAATAATTTTTTCAAGGACCATCATAAGCCGTGGATTTGTGAAATAATTTTTTCAAGGACCATCATAAGCCGTGGATTTGTGAAATAATTTTTTCAAGGACCATCATAAGGCGTGGATTTGTGAAATAATTTTCTCAAGGACCATCATAAAGCTTGGATTTGTGAAATAATTTTTTCAAGGACCATCATAAGGCGTGGATTTGTGAAATAATTTTTTCAAGGACCATCATAAGGCGTTTCAAGGACTATCACAAGGTTCTTCCTTGGGCAAAATTAGCTGTGCAAAATATCATCTCATTTGATTATAAATGCGACCTGGACGGACATGCATAAATGGACAAATGGAAAGTAGCTATGGAACCACTTCTTTTCATTTTGCATACAAATATACACATGGAAATAATACCCTGTAGTTTCGGTATAGAGTATAACACTATCTTATGGTGAAGAGTATATGAATTCAAGTTCAATGTCGAACACTGATATACATATCTTTAAAACAATAACATTAACACTCTTGATTAAAAAATGTTAGATATTTCTATCTACCGCAATAAACATATTTATGACATTTGATATTTTTATCAATCAAATTTGATCACAATTATTTAGTGTATAAAAACTCGTGAAACATCTTCAAAACGTATCATTACATTTCATTGTGAACATGAAGCTTCAAAAAATATTCAACGTTTGTATTGTAATTTTCACAAGCGTTTGTATTGGCGTCGGTGAAGCATTGCGGGACTGGTTACAGGCAGAAGACGGGCACAAATATTTCATTGAGACAGAAAATAATGTAAGAAAATATTGTTAGTGATCTTTGCCCCTTTTTTAAATTTTTTTAAAATTTTAAATTTATTTTAGTACGAATGGCACAAGGCCTCAGCCGAATGTAAACGTCGTGGTCTGCGTTTGGTAGAAATTGAAAGTGCTGCGAAAAACAAGGCATTAGATATCTTGCTAAGAAATGCATTTGGAAGTATGTGAACCAGTTTACTTTTTGCTTAAATAATTTCAATATTTTTACCATTTTTAGATTCTTTGCCATCTCTATGGATTGGTGCCACCGATCTTGAAGTCATCACTGAAAAAAATCGCCCATTCTATTGGTCTATGACGGGTAGGCGTGTGAAATTTGCCGATTGGAGCAAAAATCAGCCAGATAATTACAAAGGAAATGAACATTGTCTTCATTTATATGCTCCATATAATTTGAAGTGGAATGATGCGCCCTGTACCATGAAACAGGGATTTATTTGTGAAGAGAGATTTATTGGTAGTTAAAAAATTTGTGTTAATAAAAAGGATTCCGGTTTTGGAAAATGGTCATACGAAAAACAAAGTGTTATTTTATAAAAGTGCAAGAGGAGAGGAGATAAAGCCCTCTTATATAACCATGAACGGTCTAACTGAGATCCAAGCGAACTTATGGACGCCAAATGGTCTTAATGTATTATTCAATTGTATGAAATTTGACAGGGCTTATTTATTTTGTAGATATAGTTTGAACATTTCTGTAAGGGGACTTTCCCCTATTTTCGGTTTCAAATAATTGAATTTTGTTTTATATTAAATTGCAGGTTGCAGAATACCTATGCAAAATTTAATTTCATTCAGGCAGTTTTAGAGTCGTTAGCGTATAAATTTGTGTGAATCTTTTTAAAGCAAACTTGACACACGCTTTTAGGTGTCAATCGGCCTTGCTTTGTGTATTTTGTGCACCATTTACTTAAAATCCGACAAATATATATGGGAGATATATGTAAATCTGAACCGATTTTTACGAAACTTAGCAAACATCATTCTAGACTCCATTCATTACGCTATGTTAAATTTCGTAAAATTGAAAGAAACGTAGAGACTTTGGTACACCATTCACATGAAATCAAAAAAAAAAAATATATATATATATATATATATATATATATGAGATCTATATCTTAATCTGAATCGAAAGTAATTCTCTACATATTCTCAAAAGGAACTCATGTTCTCATGGTCTGTCAAATCTTCTAAAAAATAATCAATATTGAATCAATATTTTCGGAATTCCTGGTGAATTAAATAATTCTGTCCAGAATATATTCGGTTTATGTTATTTTTTTATGTAGCCAAAAATGTTGCTATAAATATCCGGTGTTGTAAGGATATTATAGCTTTGTGTGTCCCAAGAGTTTGTAACGTCGCGAAATATTTGTCCTAATACACCTTTTAGTATTCCGATCGTTATATCTCGACTAGCTAAGTCGATATTGACATTTGTGCCACTCCATCCATCCGACTGTCCATTATACTTTGTAAATACGATACAGGCCACAGCTATGGACCAATTATCATGATGTTTAGCATTTAGGACGGGATTTGACCAAAAAAAGACATATATTGTTGCTGATAATGATTGGTTAATATTTATGGACCAAAAACTTTAATTTCGTCTGGTTCTCTAGTCGCTCTCGAGGCCACAATTATGACCCCAACACCACAATTTTACATGAGAAAGGGAATCTTTGCCAAAGAATAAGCAGTGATGTTTGAGCCCAGACTTTTGTGTAAAAAAATGAAAGATATTTTAAGGCGTATTCTATGGCGTATTTACTTCTGGGGACCATATGCCCTAGAAGTTAATAGTATATCCAAGAGGAGTGATTGAATTATATTGTTGTGTGTACTCGGTTGTGGGAGTTATACTTAAATATTAGGTTGGGAAAAATAAATCCATTATGCCGGTCGTCGAAAAATCATAACATCGCACAAGACCTAAATATCGGACATAAAACTGTTTTAAACCATTTACACAAATTAAAAAATAAGCTCTATGTATGGGTGGCACACCAATTAACGGAAACAAAATAGGATGGGTCGAATTTCCAACTGCGAAGCCTTGGCCAAACGGAATGAGATAGACCCATTTCTTAAAAGGATAAACCTGTGCGAAAACGATCGTGGTGCAAGAGCGGTGAAACACCTGCGGTGAAACGATGACCAAACGGCGATTAACGGCCAGGAAGGTTCTAATATGCATTTAGTGGGACTGGAAGGGGATTATTATGAGTTGCTTCCACGTGGCCACACGCTAAATTGTGATCTCTACTGTCAATAACTGGACCGCTTGAATATAGCAATTGACCAGAAACGGCCAGAATCAGCCAACAGGGGTGTCGTGTTCCACCAAGACAACGCTAGGCCGCACACTTCTACAGCGATTCGCCAGAAACTTCGGGAGTTTGGCTGGGAAGTTCTAATGCATCCGCCATACACTCTGGACTTGGCACCAAGTGATTATAATATTTTTCTTGTATTGCAAAATTTCTTTAGTAATTAAAAATTGGTATCTAGGGAAGATTGCGAAAAAAATACTAGAGTTTTTTTGCAAATAGAGAGCACGACTACTATGAGAGAGGCATTACGAAGTTACCTTAAAAATGGCAACAAATCATATAACAAAACTTTGCATATTTGGCCCAAGTCGCACATTCCGAAGCATGTTAAACAAAGTTCTATAGTTCATATACAAATTATATTTTATATTCTGATTATATTTAGGGGATGAAATGGTCCAAAAGACAATTAAACCAGGCAAAAACCAAGTTTTTTTGTCGCCACAATTGTTAGCCGAACATCACAAATCACATCACATGGTAAGACGATCTGATCAAATAATTCGAACGTAGGTCTTAATAATATTTGACACGGTCAAAACATTTTTGTGTAAAATAATAAAATTTGAATCATGAATTTGTACTCCGGGAAAACATGTAATCAGTCAAGAGAAATCAAATATCGCGAAATATATCCCAAGCTCAGAATATAGATTCGCAGAAACTTATAGCTAAGTAGTGGTTGTGTAGGCTATCATACGGTCGGCCTTCTTGGTCTATACAGCTTCGCTCACTTCAGAGAATGAACAACCTACTACCATATAATGCAAAATTATAGACCCCATATTTCATGTCTTGAAAGATTGTCCCGGTATAATTTAATGATGTTTTTATTTGTCGACATTTTACTTAAATCAGTCCAATTCCAATTCTTCGTTCCCTTACAGTTTACTCTATAATATAATTTCTTATTTTACTACCATATAGTAGATACCATATACTTACAGAGTGAATTTTACACACACATTTACAAGTAGTAAAGAGTACACTAAAAACTCGTTGATACATACACTCTGCACTCCCATAGGCCTAATTTCAGAAATTTAGACAAATCCGTTTGGTAAAAAGAAAATTATAACATTTTTGTACCTTTTACCACTTTTTCTACCCTCATGGTAAACATTATTAAATCCACGACTGTATATCAGAAAATATCAATTTTCCATATCATAAATTTATTCTATTTTTAATACGGAGATACACTTTACATGCAATTATTCTCCTTATCAAGTACCACACAGAACAACTTCGAATGATAACAATTTTTTTGTATGAGCGCTATGAAAAGATAAGAACTAAATGCCAATTGTGACGGAATTTCTCGTCACATTATCACTGCACAAATAGCTCCAAACGGGGGTCAATACACTTTTTTTTAATTTGAAATAGTTTATGTTTTTAAAGATGGCATCTGATATATGTATATTTAAAGATTTTAAAAATTTCAATTAAAATTATACAATAAGATTTTTTTTCATTCAAGAAATTAATAAAAATGTTAAGATTAAACTTCATTCGAAAAATTTTCCCAGCTCATTTTACTTTCATTGCATATCCCATGTTCTTTCTCAATACCACATTGTAACATAGCCATTAAGGTTGGTCAAATAAAATGAATACATTGTCGTTTCGAATGGTGGGTTGGGTCGTCAGTATTATGAACATCCATTGTACTTATCTCACAATATAATTGTTCCAACATATAAGCATTACTGACGACGATGACCATTAATGTTAGAACATGTCCAAAAAGCACAGACAATCATCTAATTCAGGGTCACTCACAACAATGTCTGGTGCTATCGGGCACTAAATTTTAATGGCCAAAAGAAAGAGCAGAGAGCGAATAAAAAGCATTATTATGTAGTCAAAAATGCAATGAAGCTCTTACAATATATTTTTTTATAATTCTACTTTTTTATACCCTCCACCATAGTATGGAGGGTATATTAATTTTGTCATTTCGTTTGTAACTCACCGAAATATTCATTTCCGACCCTAAAAAGTATATATATTCTTGATCAAGGTAAAATTCTAAGACGATCTAGCCATGTCCGTCCGTCTGTTGTAATCACGCTATCTTCCGAAGAAATTTAGATAGGGTGCTGAAATTTTGCATAGGGTTGTCTATTGTCTGCAGGTCAAGTTCGAAGATGGGATAAATCGGTCCACGTTTAGGCATAGCTCCCATATAAAGGTACCCCCAAATTTTCGGTATTTTGGGGTTCTTGACAGAATTCAACCGAATTCGCTGAAATTTTGTTCATTGAGTTCTTATTGGGTACTAAATGTCGCCACAAAAAATTATAAATATAGGTCCACTTTTTCTGGTAGCCCCCATATAACGGTACCTCCTAATTTTCAGTATTTTGGGGGTTTTGGTCGTATTTTTCCACCGCTGTAATTTAGTACTGTAATTTAGTACTTTTAGTTCTAAATAGGTTCCAAATCACTCCACAAAAAATTATAAATATAAGTCCATTATTTCTGGTAGCCCCCATATAAAGGTACCCCCAAATTTCGGCATTTGGAGGTTCTTGAGCGCGTTTTTCAACCGAATTCGCTGAAATTTGGTATAGTGGGTTCTTATTGGGTACCAAATATCTCCACTAAAAATTATAAATATAAGTCCATTTTTTCTGGTAGCCCCCATATAAAGGGACCCCCAAATTTCGGCATTTGGAGGTTCTTGAGCGCGTTTTTCAACCGAAATCACTGATATTTGGTATTTTGTAGCCGTGTATGGAAACAAATCTCCCTACCAAAAATTATTAATAGTCAACCCTTTTTAGGCGTAGTCCCCATATAACCCCATTTTTTTATATTAATATAATTATCTGATTTTTCCACGTTTTGGGTTTGGTTCTAACACTCTGTTGTAATAATTTCACCTGCGAAGGATATCAAGATAAAAAACTAGAACTTACGGTTCGATAATGAACTATAGCCCGCATTTATGCTTAGCCGTAGCCCCTGTGTGGGATGTACCAGAAAACATGGACCGATATTCCCCAAATTCGGACTTGAACTAAGTTTGGAAGACATAATAAGATGGGATGAAATCAAATTTTTCTGAAACGGATTTGGTCCCAAAAAACATGGGGTCTAGAACCAATATTTCGATGAGGCACATTTTCACCGTGTGAAAGTGTATACACACTAATTAGCCATAAGGCTGAGGGTATAAGTTTCTATTAAAAATTATTGTTTACATAATCGGATTGTAGAAATGTCGGTATAGGTCCATTTTTTGGTATGTTTCCTATATTTTCATTTCAAGTACCTGTCAGTATATCTATGGTGAAGGGTATCCAAAGTTCGGCCCGGCCGAACTTAACGCTTTTTCACTTGTTTTAATTCAGCTTTTAGTTTTCGCCTTTCCAATTTTGTCTAGAATCATAACCAACGAATTAGGATGATGTTCATGCAGCAATTTTATAGTGACCACATTAAAATGTTTTTACCAAAAAAATATGTTCATTATGCTTCTTTTTTTTTTTGAAATGATAAAAGTTTTCTTGTCTAAATGTTTTTTATATGTAAATGAAATATTAATTTATTAACTCGGAAATGGTAATGGCTGCAAACATACATATATTTCTCAAAAGTGTCATGGCTTCGGGGTCAACTGCATTTATAGGGGTCACAATTTATACAAAAAGTACTCAAGTTAAGCAATTTAAATTGTTAGATTGTATTCTACATAGAGGAGTTTTGGAATATATACTTTAAATAAAGTAAAAATATTTCTAAATTAACAAAATAATTATGATGGCGTCAGGGGTCCATTCCGTTTGCAACACCACACAATAATTTTGTAGAGTTTATATATTCTTGATCAGAATAAAAGTTCAAAGCCGATTAATTTGCCTCAGCCAGCTTTTAAATTTGTGGCAAATATCGCTACTACTGAATCTTATTTATTGGAAATGTCATATACTGTTGCATGTTTTGGTATTATGTCTGTTTTTTTTTGTTTTTGTAATTTGGGTTAGTTTTTTATATCCTCAGCTTTATGTCTAATGAATGTATAAGCATTTTGATGCGGCAATATAGAAATATTTTTCTTAGACCCAATGTTTCTTTGGACCAAATCCGTTTCGGACAATTTGGAGTCATTCAAACCCATGTTCAAGTTCGATGATGGCGAATACATTCTGGTACATCCCACACAAAATGGTTGGTGAAAATTAATTTCGCAATATCAAGACGGTTTGAACCGTACAGGGTTGCCCATATTCGACGGACCCATGTTTTTTTTTTTTAAATCAAAGAAAAAAAATAAAAATTTGGCGGTTGGCAATGTTAATCATTTAATTTGTTCCATGTAGATTTGTTTACATCAATATGATATCTCTCAAAAGACCGCCTCTGGCTTTGATGACGTATTGTGCCCTTTTTGCTGCATTTTTCATCGTTTTTGCCAACATTTTGGCCGGAATAGCGGCTATTTCTTCACGAATGTTGTCTTTGAGCTCTTCTACGGTCCTTGGCTTGTTAACGTAAACCTTTGTTACCAATCGATGTGTGCGGTGTAGCGCCGTCTGGTTTAAACCAGAACTGCCTCATACGCTTTCGACTAATAATTGGCATCACAAAATTGGTCATCATGTCGCGATAACGCTCCTGATTGATGGTAACAGCATGGCCATTTTCATTTTGGAAGAAAAACGGCCCAATGACTGTTTTCGCACTGACGCCACACCAAACTGTGACTTTTTCGTCATGAAGAGGCACTTCTTGAATCTCCTGAGGATTTTCAGTGGCGTAAAATCGGCAATTTTGCTTATTTACGGTCCCATTCAATGTGAAATGAGCTTCATCGGACATGATAATTTTGTTCCAAAATTGCTCGTCATCTTCGGCCATTTCGATGACTTTTTGGACCCATTCCAATGGACGAGGCTTGTCCGCAGGTAACATTCTTTGCGTCAATTGAATTTTGTACGGGAACAAATGCAAATCAATGCGAATAATCCGTTGTAAAGTGGACCAAGCCATGCCCAACTGCTGGGAACGGCGTTTTTGGGATGTTATTGGAGACCTCTCAACACTGGCTCGTACGGCAGCGATATTCTCGGCCGATCGCCTTGGTCGACTTTTATATGGCCTCTTCGGATTAGAAAGAGCCTTACCAGTCGAAAAATTTTCGTATAAACGCTTAATGGTGTTCTTAGAAGGCTCACTTTTCACATTTTTTAATGTTTTAAAAGCACGTTGAGTTTTCACAATTGACTTCTTCTGTTGAATGTAAATTTCAACTATTTCAGAGCGCTCGCGTGGCGTGTATTGGTTCATGGTAAAAATCTGCTTGGACTGACGCTTCAAACGCGGTATGTCATTAAGCGTTGTGACATCTCTGTCAAAAGTTATGGCGTTGCCAGATGGGTCCGTCGAATATGGGCAACCCTGTACATTGCACAACCTTTTGTCGTTACCAAGGCCGAAGATGGGACTCATTGGTTCACTGTATCGGAACCTTTCCCACAAATGTTCAAAATTTTCAATATTTATAAATCCAAAATCATGCGAATGGAATGTCCTATTTGAACCTTGAAACCTTCCATAATCTATATCTTGGATAAAAGCATATACCTTATATAAAGCGAATAATATATCCTTTGTAGAAGTCCAAACAAACATTACAATTGACTAAACATTTAGAACAACTTTTATTGAAGTTTTAGTAGAAAATGTACCAAAATTCACTTTTGCACGCCACTGTATACATTTTTACCATAAAAATGAGAATGTTAATATTACTCACCAAATATGGATTTGTTGCTTTAAAAATAGTCAACGAGTTGCTGATTTGAGCCCACTATATCTGAAATCGAGATTTTAACGACATAACATAGGTCCCAACAAGCTAGCGTAACGAATTTTTGAGTGTTGAATTCTAATGTTAAAATAAATTAATGGATTTATGAAAAATCCGCAAATACCTAGAAAAATACCTAGAAAATTTTGGGATTTTCCGCATACTTGTTTTTATGTTCTTATTGGGTAGTAAATCTTCCTACCAAAACTATCCATATTGATCAACTTTTTAAAGTAGTCCCCATATAATGGTACCACCGAAATTTACATATTAAAGGAGGTTTGGCACAACAAAGTCGGCTGTAATTTTATATTTTGAATTATAGTCGGCCCATCCGACTTTACTATTTTCCTTACTGGTTGATCCTGAGTTTTCCTGCAAAAATATTAATACAGTCGAGTACTCTGTTAGCGAACTACGGATATAACGAACTATTTTTTTCGGTCCCAACATTCAGTTTTCATATATTTTAATTTGGTTATAAAGAAGTGGAACTTGTAATACTGACGATGACAATCCTCACAAAAGTTAACTGGCAACTTAAAAAAAAATTGCCAGCTGTAATGTTTGGTTGATTGAAGAAAAAACAATGAACGATTTACCAGTAAGGAAAGTAGTAAAGTCGGCGGGGCCGACTATATGATACCCTTCACCACTTTGGGTGTATTCAATAGATGAATGCCAACAGACGTCGAATTCTGCAACCTATACTAAATTTTTTATTTGTTCAGATATAGGGTTGCTTCTTACAATGGGACAAAATTACTTAAAATCGGGTGAAAATATATAAAGAAGCTCTATCCAAATCTGAACCGATTTCAAAACTTTAGTTCGTCGTGAAAAATTTGTGTCAATTTCGTGTAAAATCGGATGAAAATATATATGTGAATGCTATATCAAAATCTGAACCGATTTCAATGAGAATGGCAGAGGTTAACTTATATATCGGACAAACTTTGGGTCTTTAGTGCATAATTTACATAAAAACGGAAGTCAAAATATATAGGAGATATATATAAATCTGAAGCAATTTTCAGGAAACTTAACACACATCATTCTAGACCTAATCCATTTCGCTATGCCAAATTTCGTGCAAATCGAAGGATATATAGGGACTTTGGTACACAATTTACATAAAATCGGACGAAAATATATATGGGAGCCATATCTAAATCTGAACCGATTTTTCCCAATTTCAATAGGGTTCGTCCTTGGGCCAAATAAGTGAACTGTGCCAAATTTCATCCAAATCGGATCACAAATGCGACCTGTACTTTGTTAACAAAAATACATGGACGGACGGACGGACAGACGGACATGCATAAATCGACTTAGAACGAGATTCTATACATATTCTCAAAATGAACCATGTGTCTATCTCGTTTCCTTTTGCCTGTTACAAACATATACACAGAGACATAATACCCTGTACAACAGTCTGGTGAAGGGTATAAAAATTGTCAAAAAGGGAACAAACGCTACCAATTTCTAACTGAATATATACATATATTTTTTTCTGCTAAGTCTATGTTTTACTGTTCGCCAAACAATCATATATAAATAGTTCAATAGTTTGTTAACAAAAATTTGATGTAATTCCCATATCCGTGAATATAAATCAATACAAATTAAATACATTTATATGTCAACTATATTCCTCTTGGCAATAAAAATATAGCATGGAATGATTTATTTATTTGTCTTGTCAAAGTTTTGTTTCATTTGATTAGAAAAATTTTGTCCGATCGTTATCAAGGCAGCTATTGTTTTTCGTCGTCTAAATTCTCTTCCCCCGTATTTATTTGTGTTTGGCTTATAAATGTGACTTCTTGAGCAGTGATGTACATTCGATCGTATAGTAAAAGGTCGGTCTAGGGCCAATATTTCGTGACTTTACAAACTCTTGGGCCACAAAAACTTAAAAACTTTGAGGTTTACACCAGAAAAATTTTATAACAATGTGGGTAGTCTCATTCTCAAATGAGACTACCTTCTGTAATTATGACATGTCTTATTTAGAATACTGAGAGGATATGAAATATTTAATTTTTATGTTTGATCCGCCATTTTGGTTTCAATTTAATGGGTTGTCAAGATCTGATTTCACATTTGTAATTAGTGGCCATAGTTCTACAAAACGTGTTCAAAACAAATTTGATATATTCAAATTTTAATAAAATTGAAAACCGTTTTCGATCCACATTATTAAATTTGTGCGTTTTTCTTGCAAAATCGTAATCAGAGTCCTCGAAGCCCTTATATGTTAAATTTGCCTTTTCTCTTTGCCCTCATGCACCTCATAAATTTAAAAATTTCAATCTCAATACTAGTAAATCTCTGTTTCCTATGCGAAGTAAATTGTATGTGTGTGTGCGTAAATTTCCGATGTAGTAAACAATCTTACATGAATACATTAGGTGCTATATAATAACCGATACTCTTCATAATAAACAGTTACCCACATGGTTGAGAGGAAACTATTATCTTTTAGATTTGCCATGAAGGCTAGACATATTTTTCACAAGGATTTTCCAATCTTACAGTACTACCATGAATAACTTCTTCCAACCATGATTCGCCACGTTTACTGGGATACTTGCAATCCACAGAACATTTTGGACTCCATTGATTGTAGAGGCTCATTACATCAAATTACCGAACAATATAGTGTGAAATTGGTCATTACAATATGTAGGAAAGCTGCTACAACAAAATTACTGCCAAAAAGTGGAAACCTTTGTGTGTTATATGATTTATGAACACAATTTACATAAATAGCTCAATAAAAGTTATTTATTTGAGGTGGAAGTAATTTATAGTTAAAAAATGAGAGCAAAAATAGCCACACAGTCATCAATTCGTTGTTATCATGTAACCTCGTACCACTTATTTATAAATCTTTTTGAAATATGTACATATTCTAGAATTTAGTTTAAAATTACGACAATTTAAGGAGTATGGAAATCATGTAGGATAGTCGTATGTATATGCAAAATGCCTCTATGTTGAATGCGAGCTCTCTTTATAC